>NC_080379.1:93870732-94009933 GCF_014773155.1 Arachis stenosperma | reverse complement strand
CATGCTCTTCTTGGTAATCATTTTCCTACTTTTCACTTTTTGTTGTGTCCTCATCTTCAAAAATACATTAGCTCTGTTACATAGCCTTTGGATGGTGCTTGGATGTCCAAGACCTTTTGACTGCTTGTGCTATCGGCCATTCTTGAATGCTGTCGGCTATGAGCTGTGCAATATGATCTCACCCCATGCAAGATGCAGTGTGTCAAGAGAGCTTGTTTGATTGTGACCCAAGAGGCATTTCCAGTAGGAAGAATAGATCTCCTCACTATTTCAAACCATCCTTTAGCCACTGGAGTCAGATTTACCCTCTTATGTGACTTGGAATCCCCTTTGAATCTTTCCCAATCTGTATTTTCCATGCATATCCCTTGTAGGATCTCATCAGGATTATTTCCCGATGCAATCTAGCCTCATAACTCAGCTCTGGATAGGTTATGGTTCTCAACTTGAGAGCTCTTGTGATAGCAGCAGGGCTAAAACTCACTTCAACCCCTCTGACATAACTTGTGTAGGGAGCACTATTTTTGTTTTCTTTGGCAGCATTTGCATAGAACTCCCTAATCATTACTGCACTGATGTCAGTCAGAGGAGCACACAAGAGTTCCCACCTTCTTTCTCTTGTAATTTGCTTCATGATGGGTATCTCCTTCCCTCAAATCAAGGCCTTTCTCATAGATGACATTCTTTGCCTTCAGACCTATGATATCTCCCTTCATGGAATTGGGACCTAAATTTGGTTGCATCAAAGGTTGGAGGTTCGGTATCATAGGCTCTTTCTCGGCCTTCTTTGTGAGCTTGATGAGGCCATTGAGATTAAAGTGAAAGAAGGAAGAAGTGAGAGTAGAAGAAAAATGTGTTGTGTTTGGGGTGAACTTTGGTTCGGTTTTGATGTGTGAGACAAGGGAATTATGTTGGTTTGGAAGTGGAATAGAGTGTGGTTTCATATGAAAGTGGCTTGAATGGGAATGTGTATGCCGTGTTGGTGCAACGGCTATTTATAGGCCATGTTTCCAAGCTTTTCAAAAAACCACAATGAATGAATGAAGAAGGAACCGTTTTCATGAAGGGCTGAGATTGAGTCATCTCAAGGACTCATGGAATGGACGGTCCTGCATGCATGGTTGAGCTTGACGAGGATCCTCCTCCCATTGGCTGCATGCACTTCGGTGTCCAATGTTGCATGCAAATTTTGTTCCCCATGAGCACGTTCTCCTAGGCACATGTGACCTCCCTCACATAGCTCCTCCTAGCCGTGGCCTTCCTTGAGTTTTGTCTTAATCTTTTTCTCCTGCAAGAATCAAGATAGCTAGCCTTAGATCATTAATATGGCCGTTGGCAATTAATTCGTATTTAATAGGAAAAGAAATTTTGTTTGTTTATTATTATTTAAAATAAATTTTTTTGGTCAATTATGCCCCTTAATTAAAGATGTTAAAAGTTGGTGAACACCAAACTTATCCTTTATTTAGGGGATGGCTTAGCAATTGCAAACTGTTCCGAGGGTTACCTGAAACGTATAGCTCGGTCGCTTGGAGAGCCCGAGGTGGGGGTCAGGGACCCGAGCTTGATATGTAGAGTGGTTGGTGGTTGTACCTGCAATGACACTCCGATGCTTAAGTTAGCATGGGTCCAAGCAGATATGTGTAGAATGTGGAATGAATGTCATACCTGGGTGCTCCAGTGTATTTATAGTAGTTTGGCCGTGATCTTCCCTGGATAAGATATTCTTATCTTATCTTATCCTTCGGGAGTTTATCCCTATCTTTGTGGAACCGCCTTTGCTAGGCCTTTTCGGCCTTTAGGTTTTGGGCTGCGTTCCTTTTGATGGGCCTTCCTTGCTTTGTTGTCCGAGGTCCGACCTCTAGGCGTGGGCCTTAGGACGAGGTCGGACTTTTCATAGATTTGCCGAGTTTGGAGGAGCCCGGTCAGGGTATGAACAGTGCCCTGCCCGAGTTCGTCCTTTTTTGGAGGTCGAGCTCGGGCATAGTAGTTTTTCAAAATTCAAAAATGGCCGTTTTCTGCATTTATTGCATTTTACCGTTTCTCCTCGATTTCCGTTCGGGCTCTGTGAAGGCATTATTTATTTGCTCCCTTCCTTTTTCTTCGTTTATTCTGCTCCTTTCCTGTTTTTCTAAGTTTCGCCATCTCCTTTTTCGAGCACCGCTTCTCTTTCTTTGTTCTTCTTTCCCCGAATCTTTCCGTGTGTCTTTCCGGGGTTTCCTCTGCGCCGCCGCTTCGTTCTCCTTGCTTCGGAGCTCTTCGCCTTCGTTTTCTTTCTTCCAGGTTTGTTCTTCTGTTTCTATTTCTTGTGATCATATGCTTCTGTTCTTCGTGTGGCTCTTTGTTTGTTTCTTTTTCTTTATGCCTGGGTTGCCCCGAAAAGAGGCGCCGCCATTGCTTTGTTTGTATATGGGGGGGCTCTTTTTGTTTTTCTGGTACTTTGTTCTGGGTTGCCGCATTTTCTTTTTGTTTCTTGCTTGGCTGAACGGGTTTTTCGCTGTCTGCTTTATGTGATTTTGCTTGCTGTTGTATTTCTTTTGTAGGTAAGAGTTTTATGTCTCGAAAGGTTCTTCAAGCGATGTCGACCAAGATTCCAAGTGGTCTTGGTTGGGTAGACCCTCTTCCTCTAAAAGTCCCTTCTGTGGTAGATTCTGAATATTTGGCTAGGTTCCGTAGGCACTGTAGCATATGTGAGAATAGAGAGTCTGAGAGGGATTATGAACTAGTAGCCCCGGATTCCGAGGAGAGAGTTTGCTTCCCGCCCTTAGATAGTTCCGAGAAGCTCTTCTTTTATGCTTATGATTGTTTTTTCTCTAAGCTGAGTGTCCGACTTCCTTTTACCGACCTGGAGTCCGAGGTGTTGTGGTCTTGTAACCTTGCCCCTACGCAGCTCCATCCAAATTCTTGGGCGTTTTTAAAGCTGTTTCAACTTTGTGTCAGTTTTTGGGCGTCGCTCCCTCTATTTCTCTTTTTTCCTACTTGTTTGTGTTGACGAAGCCGGGGTCGGGTGGAGGGAAGGTGTCTTGGGTCTCTTTTAGGGCTAACCAGGGGAGGAAGTTTTGTACCCTTTATGATGAGTCCTTTCATGATTTCAAAAACTTTTATTTCAAGGTCCGGGCTACTGGAGACGTCCGACCTTTCTTTCTGGATGAGAGTGGGAGCCTTCTTTTCCTCTTTGTTGGCAGGAGAATGTAGTGTCTGCTAAGTATACTTTTGAGAGTCTAGATGAGGTTGAGCAGGCTTTTGTGGGTGTGGTGAGCAGTTTATGGGGTCGGGCACCTCACTTGGATACGAAGAAAATGTTGGGAGATCCAAGCCTTCTCCGTTCCGAGTTAGGTAGTTTCCCGACCTCTCCGATTCTTCTTTTTTAGTATTTTGGTTTTGCTTGTTTTTGGTGAAATTTCTGTTGTGGTAATCCTTTTCTTTTTATTTCTGCAGAGATGTCTTCTCAGGCGGATTCCATGAAGTTCCTTCGTCGGACGAAGAAGTCTGTGGCTGCTCGAAATATCGAGGCTGGGGAGGCTTCTGCCCGATCTTCTCCGCAGAAGACTACCGTGGGTGTTCAGACTCGGTCGAAGACTATTCCGACTCCCCAGTTCCGAGCTATAAGTCAAGACCCTCCGACCTCCGGGCCTGTTACCTCTTCTCCTCCCCCGTTCTCGGGTCCTCCTCCCAAGAAGCAGAAGACCTCTCAAGAGCTTGCGGGTTTTAACGATAAGGATTTCGATGCTCTTGGTTGGATTGAACAGCATATTCTCCCTCAGACTTTTATTTCTACTGATGACGTGTCTATGGAGCACCATTTTCAGTATATGGCGCGGAGTTGTGTTCGGATGGCCAGTCTTCATGCTGCTATTGCCCGGGAGTTCAAGAAATCCCCCATTGGTGCGACCAGCTCCCGACTTGAGAAGGCTCAGTCTGAGTTTGAGAGGATTAGTGAGCTGAAGGCTGCTAGGATTACTGAGTTGGAGGCCTCTTTGGAGAAAGAGAAAGCTAAAGCTACCGCGGCTATGGCGGCAGCGAAAGCATCTGAGGAGATGGCGAAGGCGGCGACGGAGAATTATACTCGGGTATACGCCGAGCTTGTGGAGACAAAGGAGAAGTTGCAGTCTGCTCAGGATGATTTTTACGAGCTAGAAGGGCATGTGGCTAAGGGTACGGATGCTATATATGAAAATTTGAAAGCTCAGGTCCGGGTTCTTGCTCCTGACCTGGATCTGAGTTTATTCAGTACGGATAACATTGTTGTGGAGGGAAAGAGGCTCCGGTGTCCGACCCCAAAGTTCCGGTGTCCGACCCCAAAGTTCCGGTTGTGAACCCGACTTTGTCTTTGGCCGAGGAGGAATCTGGTGTGGAGGTTTTGAACCGAGATGACGGTGCCGTCAATGCTGTCCCGATTTCAATGTTTCCTCCGCAGCCTTCTGCCGATGTGGAGTCCGGGAAGGGTCTTGGTTCCCTGTAATCTTTTTATCTTTTGGTTGTTTGCCCGGCCTGTGGGCTCTTTTTTAGATGCTTTGAACACCTTTTGCTATTAGCTACTTGTAGTACTTTCTTTAGCTTATTTTGCGGTGTTTGGTTTGCGTTTTGACTTTTAGCTCCGCTTTATGCTTTTTAGTTGTTTTTTTGGGTAACAACCTTTTAGCTAGCGCTTTTTTCCTTTTGATTTCGTTTTTTCGCTTGTACTTTTTAGTTGCCTTTGTATAGCACTTTTTAAGCGTTTTCGAAATCTTTGTTTTCTCTTTTTGATTTCGTTTTTTCGCTTGTACTTTTTAGTTGTTTTTGCATAGCAACTTTTTAGTAAGCGTTTTCGAAATCTTTGTTTTCTCTTTTTGATTTCGTTTTTTCGCTTGTACTTTTTAGTTGTTTTTGCATAGCAACTTTTAGTAAGCGTTTTCGAAATCTTTGTTTTCTCTTTTTGATTTCGTTTTTTCGCTTGTATTTTTTAGTTGTTTTTGCATAGCAACTTTTTAGTAAGCGTTTTCGAAATCTTTGTTTTCGCCGTTTTAAGGCTTCTTTTTCGGATCCGGGCTTTTCTCGGGCCTCGGGTTGGGTCGGTCGAGTACTTCCCTTTGTTGGGTCCGACCTTGTCGTTGGTCGGCCTTTTAAGTTATTTTTGTAATCTCTTTTGTTTGGCTTTTTGAGCCTTTTCAGAGTTGCTTTATAACTTCTCACATTAATTTGAACCTCGTCGCTTTATCTTGCCGACCTTGTATGGTCTCTTGGCAATGATTTTTGCGTTTTGTCGAGCATAAATTAATGCGCCTTGGCGGGGTACTTTTTCAGGATTTGTTTCATCACGAGGAAGAACAAAAGAAAATAGAAAAATTTGATTAGTTATTAAAAAGAAAGAATATTTACAGAGTGTTTACCCTTGACTAGGTCGGGTGCCTTACTTGACCGGGTGTCTCATTAAAAAACCCTTGTAGGGAAAAAGAGTACACCTCGGGTCAAATTTTTCTAGCTGTAGTACCGTCTTAGATTACAGGCGTGCCAGGCCTGGGCAGCTCATTGCCTTCTAGGTCGGATATCTTGAATAGCCTGTTCCTAAGACTTCGTTACTTTGTAGGGTCCTTTCCAATTTGCAGCTAGCTTTCCTTCTCCCGACTTTTGTGTTCCGATGTCATTTCGGATTAGAATTAGGTCGTGAGTGGAGAAGCTTCGTTTTATTACCTTCTGATTGTATCTGAGGGCCGTTCGCCGTTTTAAGGCTTCTTCTCGGATCCGGGCCCTTTCTCGGACCTCGGGGAGGAGGTCGAGTTCTTCCTTTTGTGCCTGCGGGTTACCTTCTTCGTGTAGAAGATGACTCTGGGTGACCCTTCATCTATTTCGGTAGGAATCATTGCCTCCATCCCGTAAGCTAGTCGGAATGGCGATTCTCCCGTTGTAGAGTGTGGAGGTTGTCCGATACGCCCATAATACCTGGGGGAGCTCCTCGCCCATGCTCCTTTCGCCTCTTGGAGTCTTCGTTTTAACCCGGCCAAGATGACTTTATTTGCGGCCTCTGCTTGTCCGTTGGCTTGTGGTGCTCCACTGAGGTGAATTGCTGTTTGATTTTTAGTTCGGCTACCAAGTTCTGAAAACTTGTGTCCGTGAACTGTGTTCCATTGTCTGTTGTGATGGAGTAGGGGACTCCGAACCTTGTGACAATGTTTTTGTATAGGAATTTGCGGCTTTTCTGAGCCGTAATGGTGGCTAAGGTTCGGCTTCGATCCACTTTGTGAAGTAGTCGACCCCTACTATGAGGTATTTGACTTGCCCCGGTCCTTGGGGAACGGGCCGAGTAGGTCAAGTCCCCATTTTGCGAAGGGCCATGGTGCGGTGACGCTGATAAGGTCTTCGGGTGGTGCCTTGTGAAAATTGGCGTGTTTTGGCAGGGGGGCATATTTTCACAAACTCCGTTGCGTCTCTTTGCAAGGTCGGCCAGTAGAACCCGGCTCGGACTACTTTCTTGGATAATTCCCGAGCTCCGAGGTGGTTCCCACACATGCCTCCGTGGACTTCTTCGAGGACGCTCTTTGTTTCTGAGGTCGGGACGCACCTAAGGAGGGGGTTTGAGAATCCTCTTCTGTATAATACGTCGTGAATTAGTGTATAATTCTGGGCGTCTTTCGTGAGTCTTTTAGCTTCCTTTCTTTCGACGGGGAGAGTTCCCGACTTCAGGTAGCTGAGTATGGGGGTCATCCATCCTTGCTGTTGGTTGGATATATTTAGCGTTTCTTCCTCTCTTAGCACGGAGGGAGATTGTAAGGTTTCCTGGAGGAGACTTCTGTTGTTGCCTCCGGCTTGGTGCTGGCAAGCTTTGAGAGGGCGCTCTGCCCGGGCGTTTTGTTCCCGAGGTATGTGCTGGATCTGTATCTCTGAAAAGTGCGTAATTGTGCCTGTGTTTGGTCCAGGTATTTTTTCATAGTTGGGTCTTTGGCCTGGTAGCTTCCATTTACTTGTGATGTGACGATCTGGGAGTCACTGAAGATCATAATTTTCTGGGCTCCGACCTCTTCGCTAGCTTTAGACCTGCTAGTAGGGCCTCGTATTCGGCTTGGTTGTTCGAAGCCTGGAACTCGAATTTTAGGGATAGTTCTATCCGCGTTCCTTGGTTGCTTTCGAGTATAACTCCGGCTCCGCTTCCAGTTTTGTTTGAGGACCCGTCGACATACAGGTTCCATGAGAGTGGGGTTCCAGGGGTCTCAGTGTATTCTGCGATGAAGTCGGCTAGATACTGAGATTTTATGGCAGTCCGGTTTTCATAGTGGAGGTCGAACTCGGACAGTTCCACCGCCCATGCAGTATTCGTCCTGCCAGGTCTGTTTTTTGGAGGATGTGTCTCATGGGTTGGTTCGTCCGGACTTTGATGGTGTGGGCTTGAAAGTAGGGACGGAGCCTCCGAGCTGTGAACACTAGGGCGTAGGCGAATTTTTCTATCTTCTGATAGTTTAATTCGGCCCCTTGTAGTGCCTTGCTTACAAAGTATATGGGGTGTTGTCCTCGGTCATTTTCTCGTATTAACGCTGAAGCGACTGCTCGATTTCCAACCGAGAGGTATAGTACGAGTTCTTCTCTTTTTAAAGGTCGGGTTAGGATTGGTGGCTGCCCGAGGAATTCCTTGAATTCTTGAAAGGCTTTTTCGCACTCCGGGGTCCATGAGAAGGGTTTGCCTTTCTTTAGGAGTGAGTAGAGAGGTAGTGACTTTATTGCTGATCCTGCCAAGAATCTTGATAGGGCGGCTAGCCTTCCATTCAGTTGTTGTACTTCCTTGACACACGTCGGGCTCTTCATATTGAGTATCGCTTGGCATTTGTCCGGTTTGCTTCGATGCCCCTTTGAGTCAGCATGAAGCCTAAGAACTTTCCGGCTTCTGCGGCGAAGGTGCACTTTGTCGGGTTAAGTCTCATGTTGTTTTCTGAGGGTGCCGAAGATACTGGTGAGGTCGGCCAGCAAGTTTCTGTCTTCTTGTGTCTTTACCAGCATGTCGTCGACGTACACCTCCAGCTGTAGTCTGATGTGCTCTGAGAACACTTTGTTTATTAGCCTCTGGTAGGTTGCCCCTGCGTTCTTCAGCCCGAAGGGCATTACTACGTAGCAGTAGTTTGCCTTTGGGGTTATGAACGAGGTCTTTTCTTGGTCGGGTCCGTACATCGGGATTTGATTGTATCCCGAGTATGCGTCCATGAAGGAGAGATATCTATAGCCTGAGGCTGCGTCTACCAAGGCGTCGATGTTTGGTAGTGGATATGGGTCTTTGGGGCAGGCTTTGTTGAGATCCGTGTAATCGACGCACATCCTCCATTTTCCGTTGGGCTTTTTTACCAGGACCACGTTTGCGAGCCATAGGGGGTATTTACTTCCCTAATGAACCCTGCATCTAGCAGTGCTTGTACTTGTTCTTCTATTGCTTGCATGCGCTCGGGTCCGAGCTTCCGGCGTCTTTGTTGGACAGGTCGGGATCCCGGGTAAACTGATAGCTTATGGCACATTAGGTCGGGGCTTATGCCTGGCATGTCGGAGGCTTTCCAGGCGAAGAGGTCGGAATTCTCCCTTAAGAGGGTTAGTTCCTCTTTTAGGTCCGTTTCGAGGTTTGCTCCTATGTTTGTTATTTTTTCAGGTGTGTTCCCAATCTGGACTTTTTCGGTTCTCTCCCTCTGGTCGTGGCCGAAGATCTTCTCGGGATTGAACTCGTCCGAGTTCTATCGTGTTGACCTCCTTCCCTTTTAGGCTCAGGCTTTCGTTGTAGCATCGCCGCGCTAGTTTTTGGTCGCCTTTTAGGTAGCGATTCCTTTTGCGGTAGGGAACTTCATACAGAGGGTGGGGTCGAGACTATAGCTGCCAGTCTGTTTAGGGTTGGTCGCCCAATGAGGGCATTGTATGCTGAAGGGACGTCGACTATAATGTAGTCGATGCTTAATGTTTTAGATTGCTCGCCTCTTCCAAAGGTAGTGTGTAGCGGGATGTATCCTAAGGATGGATCGGAGTATCCCCTAGTCCAAATAGGTCGGTGGGATAGGCCTTATTTCTTTTTTCTTCAAGTCCGAGCTTGTCGAAGGCCGTTTTGAACAGGATATCTGCTGAGCTTCCCTGGTCAATCAGGGTTCGATGTAAGTTGGCGTTTGCTAGGATAATGGTGATTACCATTGGGTCATCGTGTCCGGGAGTTATCCCTTGAGCATCTTCTTGGTAAATGAAATAGTGGGTAATTCGGGCAGGGGACTGTCTTCTCGGACGTGATAGATTTCTTTGAGGTGTCTTTTTCGCGAGGATTTGGATGTTCCTCCGCCTGCAAAACCTCCATTTATCATGTGAACCTGTCTTTCAGGGGTTCGCGGGTTTGCTCGGCCCGATCTTCGTTGTCTCCCCGCCTTCTCTTCCTGGTCTCTTCTCCCTTTCTCCGTATGTATCCGTCGAGTTTTCCTTCTCTGGCTAGTTTTTCTATAACATTTTTTAGGTCGTAGCAGTCGTTGTAGAATGACCGTAGAGTTTGTGATATTCACAGTATTCGGACCGATCTCTCCCCGCTCTCTTGTGTTTTAGCAGTCGGGGCGGTGGGATCTTTTCGGTGTGGCATACTTCTCTGTAGACGTCTACCAGCGAGACTCAGAGGGGGGTGTAGTTGTGGTACTTCCGTGGCTTGTCCGAGTTGGGTTCTTCTTTCTTCTTCTGTTCCCGATCCCGATCTCGGAGTGGGTAGGTTGATTCCTTCCTAGAAGAGTCTCTTAGCTGGGAGTTTTCCTCCATGTTGATATATTTTTCTGCCCGCTCCTGCACCTCGTATAGGGAGGTCGGGTATCGTTTGGATAGGGATTGGCTAAACGGTCCCTCTTTTAGGCCGTTTATTAGTCCCATGATGGCTGCTTCAGTGGGCAAGTGTTGTATGTCCAGGCAGGCTTTGTTGAATCGCTCCATGTATTCTCGGAGAGTTTCTTGGTTACCTTGTTTGATCCCGAGTAGACTGGGGGCATGTTTTGTCTTGTCCTTTTGAATAGAGAATCTTGTTAGGAATTTTTTGATTAAGTCTTCGAAGCTGGTGATTGATCTTGGTGGCAGGTTGTCGAACCACTTCATGGCTGACTTGGTGAGAGTGGTGGGGAAGGCTTTGCACCGAGTCGCGTCGGAGGCGTCGACTAGGTACATTCTGCTTCTGAGGTTGCTGAGGTGATGGCTGGGATCGGTGGTGCCGTCGTAGAGGTCCATATCGGGTGGTTTGAAGTTTCGCGGTACTTTCTCCTTCATGATCTCTTGCGTGAAGGGATCGTGGTCGCCTTCGTGGTGGTGCCGCGTTCTGTCCGGTCTTTCAGGTTGGCCTCTATTTTCCGCAGTTTTTCTTCTAATTCTCTGCGCTTTCGAGCTTCCCTTTTCAGATCTTGTTCGGTTTCTTTCTGCTTTTTTATGGCCTCTTCGAGTTGTTTTAGTCGGTCTTGTTGTGCTCGGACTGCTTCTAGAATTTCCGAGCTCTTCTCTTTTTCGGAATTTTGTGGATCTTTGTTTGGGAGTGATGTTTTTGGGCGATTCTGTTTGTTTCCTCCTGGAGTGCGTGGTGATAGAGGGCTGTCCGGTCGTTCTCCGGTGTCAATTTCGTCCTCTTGTTCAGATGCAGCGTGGTCCTTGTTGAGAGGGTCGTCCGCCATGGTAGAGAGATGACTTCCAGGTCCCCGGCAACGGCGCCAATGTTCCGAGGGTTTGCCTGAAACGTGTAGCTCGGTCGTCTGGAGAGGCCCGAGGTGGGGGGTTCAGTGACCCGAGCTTTGGTATGCAGAATGGTTGGTGGTTGTACCTGCAATGACACTCCGATGCTTAAGTTAGCATGGGTCCAAGCAGATATGTGTAGATTTGGAATGAATGCCATACCTGGGTGCTCCATGTATTTATAGTAGTTGGCGGCGATCTCCCCTGGATAAGATATTCTTATCTTATCTTATCCTTGGGAGTTTTATCTCTATCTTTGAGGAACCGCCTTTCCTAGGCCTTTTCGGCCTTTAGGTTTTGGGCTTCGTTCCTTTTGATGGGCCTTCCTTGCTTTTTGTCCGAGGTCCGACCTTTAGGTGTGAGCTTTAGGACAAGGTCGGACCTCTTTATGATTTGTCGGGTTGGAGGACCTCGGTCAGGGTATGAACAAAACCAATCATCAAATGGCGCCGTTGCCGGGGAGTTGCAATGGTGTGTGTTATTGGTTATTGTATATATGTGAATATTGTAAATATGTTTGCTTTTTGCTTTCTTTGTTAGTTTTTAGTTTGTTCTCTTTATTTGTTACTATTTTTTTGTTTTTGCCCTCTTGCTATCATGAATTCTCACTTTGGCTATGAGTGTAGTTACAATTATATTGTAGGTGATGGGAGCTACAATGATGTATCAAGGATGGGACAATCAAAGGTGGAAGGAGCCATATGCATATGATCAACCTTCATGGCGACAACCTCCACCAATGCACTATGAAGAAGAGCCATTCTATGATGCATATCAATCCAACGGCTATGGTGAATCACCTTGTGACTTTCAAGAGCCACCACCATATGCCCATGAATCTCATCCTCAACATGAACCTCAACCATACACAAGCCTCTCCATACCAAGCCCCTTTCTATAACCCATATCCATCATATGACCAAACCCACATACCATATTTTATGACCATTATGAGCAGAACCCTTAGAACCACCACAACCCTATCAAGACTACTCTCAAGAACCACCTCAATACACACAATCTCCACAACCTTACCAAGAAGAACCACCTTCCTATTATGAACCCTCTCTCCAAAACGATAAACCTTCCTACCCACCACAGCCCCAATAGACATTCTCTCACTTTGTTACTTCAAGGACAAGAGGCCATGAAGCGGGATACACTTGAGTTTGTGACCAATTTGACCAGGTGGTGCACACCCTAGGCCACCAATGCTTGAATACTCAAGGTACTTCCGTGACCACATGTGAAAGGTCAAAAGAAGAGCAAAGTATGAAGAGAAATTTGAAAATCCGGTGGAGAAGGAGGAATCAAATTTGTGTTGGAACAATTGGAGAAGCCTATGATCATTGAAGAAAAGGGAGAGGTGGTTGAAGATTTAAGAGATGTTGAAAGTCCATGGAATGTAGCATCATGGAGCACTCGTCCAAGAAGCTTGATATTGATGTTGAAGAGGGCGTGCAACCTCCAAGGCATATCATCGTTGGAGACTTGGAAGAGGCTTACCAAGAAATGGATTCAATCATGGATGAATTTCTCTCTATAATGGAATCCCCTTCCATTGGACATGAAGCCGAAATTATGAAGAGTGTGCACAACCTCCCAAGGAAGACGGAAATGGCATGGTGTATATTGAAATTGAAGAATATGAAGAGGTTGATCAAGAGATGAACTCATTCATCAATGAATTTCTATCCAAAATTGAATCACCTCTCATTAGACAAGATGAAGTTCTTGAAGATAACACCAAGCCACGTAACAAAGAGGATGAGGTTGAAATTGAAGAAGCTTGTGAAGAGGTGGAAATAACTAAAGAAGAGCACAAGGAGGTGGACCTTGCATTGTCTAAGTGGGGAAGCCTCCCTTCTCAAGTTACCATCCAACACAACATTTAAGTGGGTAAAATCTCTATCTCTAAGCTTTAATTTCTCACTTAAATATGGTTTGATTGAAACTGATGGTCAACTTAGAACTCTTTGTGGAATTACAAGTAAAACGGAGTTGTGTAGTGGTTGGAAAGTAGGTGTTAAGCTTATCAAGGTCAAGGCCCCGAGGTATAGGGATGATGTTGGGACAAGAATCACTTTGTATGGGTCTAGAAGGAAGCATTGGTGGAGTAAAGAGAATTCTGTGTCCACCACATTTATGTCAACCGCCCATCCGACAAAATCATGAAACTCAACTAACGGATGGATGTGAAGATAAGGTATGGGATCCCGGTTCGCTATGTGAAGACCAACTATGGGGACTCATATCTTGGGTAGAACTTTGCTCGAGCTTGATGAAGATGGTTGGAAATTCTGTCAACCAGTTGAGAAGCATGGATCCTTGGAGATTCAAGGATGAGTACAAACATAAACCACCATGACAACAAGCATCTCAAATGTCCAACTTAAGGACTTAAACTAAAAGTGCTAGGTGGGAGACACCCCACCATGGTAAACTCTTTCCACTCTCTTTTAAATTTGCTTAATAAGTGATTTGAGTTGCCATTGTAGGTAGATGTTTCATACAAATTCGTTTGTACAACTTAATTGTTAGTTTAGTCACATGTATGTTGTGTTTAGTAGTAGATGAATAATATCAAAATTGCTTTCTTTGTGAATCGTATGATGGTTGAATAAATAAGAGTTGTGAACACTAAGGGGAGCACCCAGCAAAATTTTTCTTTAAAAAAAAAAGGGGGGGGGGGTGGACGCGCGCGCACTATGTACGCGCACGCGTCCCTGTGCAAATGCACCACGAGCCACATTCCAGAGAGTTGGGCCTCTCTTGAGCAAACATCATGCCCTGAGCCCAACATGACCCACGCAGCCGCGCACTACGTGCGTGCGCGCCGATTATGAGGACATGGATGTTAGCGCGGACGCGCACTTGCCGCGTCCGTGCCGATTTGCTGCTGCAAATTGTTGAGCCAATCCCCAGATAGTTAGGCCAGCTCTGAACCATTCTTAAGCCCCTGGCCCAACTCGATCTGCGCGGACGCGCACTTGCCGCGTGCGCGCCCGTATGTCAATAATAGACACGACGCGAGCGCACGCACCGCGCGCGCGCAACCTTTCCCAAATCGTCAACGTACGCGGACGCGCACTTGCCGCGCGCGCGTCCTTACGTGCTACCACCAATCTAGGCTTCTAACCCGAGAGTTGGGCATGCCTCAAGCCCACTCTAAGCTTCAGGCCCAATCTCATGTACGCGGACGCGCACTGTACGCGCACGCGCCTTTACCTAATCTGCCATACCACGCTGGAGCGCACTGCACGCTCACGCATGATTCTCCATTTTCCCCAATGCGCGTGGACGCGTACATGTCGCGTGCGCGCAGGTCTGGTAGCGCAACTTTCAGCCCAGTCTCCAGAGAGTTAGGCCTGAGTTGGGCCAACTCTAAGCCCCTAGCCCAACTCCATGCACGCGTGTGCGAACTGTACGCGCACGCGTCCTTTCCTGGTTTGACTCATCCACGCTTAAGCGCGTTGAACGCGCACGCGTAGTTCCCAAGTTTCCTCCATGGATGCGGACGCGTGATACGTAAAAATTTAGAATTTCACGTACAACCGGCAAGTATACCGGGTCGTATCAAGTAATAAAACTCACAAAGAGTGAGGTCGATCCCACGGAGATTGGAAGATTAAGCAACTTTAGTTAATGGTAAATTTAGTCAAGCAAACATAGTTTTGATTTCATGAGCATTTTGATTTTTGAACATAATTGCAAGAATGTAAATGACACACAATGTAAAGAACTAGAATAGAGAAATAAAATGGAAGTAATGACGGAAACTTAAAGTACAAGAAACTTAAATGACATCAAAGATAAATTGCAAGGAATTAAAGTGCTGAATTCTAAAGAGCATAAGAGTGAGAAATAAGAAACAGAATGTAAATGACAAGAATAATAAATTGCAAGGATGTAGAAGGGAATTGGGTAATGGGTTTTCAACACTAAGAACAAAAGAAATGAGAGTTAATGATGGAGAGGATCATTAGGGATCAGAGATGTTAGTTTTCGTGAATTGATGTTAGTCAAATCCTTCTCAATCATGGGTATAGATCTATGGCAAGTGGGTGATTGAACCCCAATCTCTTGGTGATTCAATCTCTCTCAACATAACCAATTGCCACTCTCGTGATCTAATTGTTCATGAGAAGAGATGAAGCTCATATATTATCCAGCCACACAATTTCTATAATCTCAACCAAGGAGAGTTACATCTCACATACTAACCAAGGTATATTGATTAAAGAAATCATGAAAGGATGAACTCTAAACTGAATTATGTGGGTCATTCCTCAAACTCACCACATAATTCATATAGATTAACCCCTCTCTCGATGGTGGTTGAATCTGTGAAGATCAAGAGTTCCCTCTTTAAATCAACCACTAGAATTGAGGAGGAAAGATGGGTTCATCAATCCATTCCAACAAACAGAGCTCCTCCCCCTAATGAAAGTGGGGTTTAGTGAGTCATTGCTCCAATTTCAACAACAATTGCCATAAATCAAAATTAAACTAAATGTAAAGGAAGAAGAAGCCGAAGAAAAAAAAATGCTTAAAGATTAAGAAAAATGAAGAAGAGAAGTTCCAAGATGAACCAAAATTGGCTCTCTGGGTCTCCTCTCGGAAGTACCAAAAGAGTTTCCAATACAAGTGCTAAAAGTGTCTAAAAATTCTAAGTGTCAAAAAAAGTATTCAAAAGTGTAAAAGTCCCCTACAAGTACAAACTCAATCTCTATTTATACTAGTCCTAAAGCTCTTTCAAAGATCTTCAAGTGGGTTAGCAATATGGGCTTTCTCATTGTTGAATTCTTGGCTCAATTGGAAGTGTTGCTAGGCTTGGAATGGAAGAGTTCATTCATCATGTTTCTGGCCCATTGACTTGGCGTTATTGGCACTAACTCCAGGCCAAATGCACGTTGGCAACGTGCTTGACATTTTCCTGGAAGTGAAGTATGAGACTTGGGCGTTGCTAGCCCAAGTTGTTGCCAACAACTTGCTTTTCCTCTTCTTGGCCTTACTTTCATGCTAATTGTAGCCCAGAATTTGAGTGTCAACCTTCAGCTTTAATATGGACTATTATACATCATTGGAAAGCTCTTGATGTCTATTTTCTAATGCCACTGGAATCACCTCAATTAAACTTTCCTAGCTCAAGTTATGGTTCCTCAAAGAAGGTAAGGTCAAGCTGCCAAGTTGTTGCCAGTTGTTGTGAATAACGCACCCTCAACCCCAAGTTAGCAACGTGCTCGAGCATCACTCTCCCAAGGCAAGGACTTGAGGCTGGCGTTGTTGCAAAACACGCCCCCTTTGTGCACGTTGGCAACGTGCTCGATCCCACAGCCAAGGATCATCTCTAGCTCCCTTGAATTTCATTTCATGTTCTTGTTTTTAGGGCCTAAAGATGACTCTGGTTTGGCTTCAATTTTGTGCTCCATCATAGACTATTATATATGGTTGGAAAGCTCTGAATGTCAGCTTTCCAATGCAACTGGAAGCACTCAATTTGGATCTCTGTAGCTCAAGATATCTTCCATTGAAGAGGACATGTTCAGGCTGCCTTGTTTTGGTAAGTTGGCGTTGGCAACGCCCATCTAGCGTTGGCAACGTGAGTGGTGCAGCATTTGGGCGTTTGGAACTTGGTTGGTGCGCCATTGGGCGTTTGGCAGCCTGGTTGGTGCGCCATTGGGCGTTTGGCAGCCTGGTTGGTGCGCCATTGGGCGTTGGCAGCCTGGTTGGTGCGCCAAGACTTGGTGCCAAAATTTGCTTGTGTGTGGCGTTGGCAACGCCAGATTCAAGTTGGCAACGCCAACTTTGCTTCTTCCAGGGCCAAGCTTGCCTTGCTTGTGTGTGGCGTTGGCAACGCCAGATTCAAGTTGGCAACGCCAACTTTGCTTCTTCCAGGGCCAAGCTTGCCTTGCTTGTGTGTGGCGTTGGCAACGCCAGATTCAAGTTGGCAACGCCAACTTTGCTTCTTCCAGGGCCAAGCTTGCCTTGCTTGTGTGTGGCGTTGGCAACGCCAGATTCAAGTTGGCAACGCCAACTTTGCTTCTTCCAGGGCCAAGCTTGATAGTGTGGCGTTGTTAGCCTGCGTTGTCCTCAACACGCCAATGCTTCCTAGCTCAAACAACGTGCTCGAGCTTCCATATTAGTGCCAAAATTGCTTGTGTGTGGCGTTGGCAACGCCACTCTCAAGTTGGCAACGCCAACTTTGCTTCTTGTCTTCCTCCAGGGCCAAGTTCCTTGCTTGTGTCTTGTGTGTGTGGCGTTGGCAACTTGGTTCTGGAGTTGGCAACGCCAACCTTGCTTCCAGGGCCAAGTTTGCTTGGTTGTGTGGCGTTGGCAACGCCCATCTTGAGTTGGCAACGTGCTCGAGCCTCCTTTCCTAGCTCCAGGCATTGCTTCCCACGTTGCCAGTGAACACGCCCATAGAAGCTGGCGTTGGCAACTTGAATGTTGCCTAGTCTTGGCGTTGGCAACTTGGATGTTGCATGTGATGGGCGTTGGCAACTTGGATGTTGCTTAGTCTTGTGTGTGGCGTTGGCAACTTGATTCTAGAGTTGGAAATGCCAACTTTGCTTCCAGGGTTGCCAAGCTTGCTTGGTGTGGTTGTGTGTGGCGTTGGCAACGCCAATCCCAAGTTGGCAACGCCAACTCCTTGCCTTGGTTGCCTCCAGGACCAAGCTTGCCTTGTGTTGTGGAGTTGGCAACGTGGATTCCAAGTTGGCAACGCCAACTCTTGCCTTGGTTGCCTCCAGGACCAAGCTTGCCTTGTGTTGTGGAGTTGGCAACGTGGATTCCAAGTTGGCAACGCCAACTTTGCCCAGCTTGCATCATTCTTGCTTCCATGCCTCCTTGTTTCATCACCTATCATCAACAAGGGAAATAGCTTCAAAGTCTTACCAATTCAAGCAATAAATTTCATGAGATTCATTCATACTCATTCATATATGCATTCCTTAAATCATTTGCATGAATTTGGCTAGAATTAACATGTTCCTTAATATCATCATGCATGGAAACAAAACTCATAAAAGGACTTGTTTATTTAGAGAAAATGAGTGAAATTAAGCTAAAACTAACTAAGCTAACTAACTAATAATGCAAATATGCATTTGCATCACAACACCAAACTTAAAGTATTGCTTGTCCTCAAGCAAATATAAAGGACTTTGTCACAAGAATTTAAGATGTAAGACTTGAATGTTCTTCCAGAGAGTAATTTTCATTGAGCATATTGTCCTCACTTGTGTGGTCATTAATTTATTGTAATTGAACACAACTATTCAACTTTTTCAATTAAAATGCTTGCTTCCCTACTGAATTGGTTAACTTCACTAGACTTCTTTCATACCTTAGCACATGATCCTTGAACCAATTTTTTTCTGCTTATTTCTTTTTCCTTTTTTTTTTCTTTCCCTTTTTCTTTCAATTAAGCTCGAAATCTTGTCTTAAGGCGGCTCTTTAGCATAAGCTTTCAATCAACAATCCCAAACCAGTTGGTTCAAGTTGTTAAGTGTTGAGACACTCTTAAAGATTTACTCACTCAAGCCTCTTTCCTTAACACATTCAGTCACAGGCATATAACATTGAAATTTTGTTTGGATAGTGGTGTCCAGCACCTCTTTGGGTTGCTAAATGTTCTGTTATAGAGCTACTCTTGATTGTGGGTTTTCAATCGATAATCCCGAATTAGTTAACTCAAGTTACCGGGTGATGAAGCACCCCTCGGATTTACTAGCCCAAGTATGTCTCTTAACATCAGTCACCACAGACACATATCCAACTTTTGTCATTGATGCCTAGCCTTTCATTCTTTGTATTCTATTTTCTTTATTGTCAAGGTTATTTGTGCTTTTACTAATAAAGTCCTTATGATCCTTAACCAAACTAGTCTTGTATAGCAAGCATTCTTTTGAGTTCATTGAACCTTGATTCTTTCACAATAAAAATACTAGCACTTTTCCTATGGGACAACATGATCCTTTTTAAGCTAGATTTCTCTCTGTTCTTGCTCAAACTGCATCTTTTATTCCAATGACAAGTAAAAGTATTAAAGACAAGCAACCATTCCAAATCTGTGAGTGGTGATGCATGGAATGGGCAACATAAAAGACAATGCTTCAAAAAGAAAATGCATCCTAGAAGGTATACCATATTTCAGACATACATCTTCTTTATTTAATAAAACATAAAGAAAAACATAGGAACTTCACCACCTTTAGTCTTCATGTCCCTTTTCCTTTGCTTGATTCTCCTTGCTTTCCTTTGCCTTTTGGGTCTTCTTTCTTTTTGCTTCTCCTTTCTCCTTGTTGTTGTGTTGTTGCATCTCCTTTTGGATCTTCTTTCTTTTTGCTCCTCCTTTCTCCTTGTTGTTGTGTCGTTGCATTCCCCTTTGGATCTTCTTTTTGCCAAATTCCTGAGCTTATCATTGTCTCCTGTAGCCTCTGTTGATTGAATCTCACCCTTGCTAGTTCTTGCTGTTCAAATATCTTCCGAGCCTCATTAAAACATTTGATTTGTGGGTTGATCAATGGGGGTGTGGAACAGAGGTAACTAAGCTTTTCTTGGGTGCATATGTCATAGTCAAGTCTGTCCTTGTGCCTGGCTTCCTTGAACATTCTGTTTTCATTGAAATCTCTGTAGAGTGTTTCATGTCTAGCATCCAACCTATGGAGAAGTTCTCTTTGCTGAGCTTGCTCTATCCTTAGTTGAGCTTGTTCTTGTATCACTTTCTCCATGGCTTTTTCATGTTCCATAGCTGAATTGTTGATGGCTTCTTGCATCTTGGCATATTGTTCTTGTTGCAACTCCATCATGTGTGTTTGGTACTCATTTTGTTGGTTCATCCATTGAACTTGAACCCCTCTTTGTTGATCCATCAATTGCCAAAGGTCCCTTTGTTGTTGCGCTTGTTCCTCTTGGCTTCTTTGAATTTGTGAATATTGCCCAGAAATCCCTTCCAAGGCGGCTTGGAGTTGGTTCATGTTCAAGGTGTGGGATTCATCCATTTCTTGAGGCTCCTCCTCTTGTCTTACTTCTTTCCTTTTCTTCCTTCTTGCTAAAGGTTGCCTTTCCAATTGGGTTGTGGTGATGAACTCCAACCTTTCTTTGGTGAGAGGCTTTCCAATGGAGACCAAATCAGTTTCTCCAAATTCTTCAAGAGGCACTCCAGCTTCTTCACATAGGCGCAGAATAGTACTAGGATATCCTAGCCAGCTGTCCTGTTTGACCTTTTGAGCTATTTCAATGATGTTCTTGGCTATAATGTCTCCAACATTGATTTCCCCTCCTTTCATTATGCAATGGATCATTATAGCTCTATTCACCGTTACCTCAGAGTTATTTGAAGTAGAGATCAATGACCTCCTCACTATGTCATGCCATCCTTTTGCTTGAGGTATGAGATCACCTCTCCGAAGTTTGAGTGGTCGGCCATGTGAATCCGATACCCAATCCGTGCCTACTCTGCATAAGTCACTCACCACATCCACATATCTTGGGTCATTTTCAACCCTTTCTTCATAGCTAGGTCGTTTGAACTGTTTGTGCTTGACCCTTAGCACCCTATTGATGGTGTCCGGGCTAAAATCAACATCCACACCTCTTACATAGCTCATGTATGGTTCTTCATCATCATATTCTCTTATCACATTAGTGAAGAACTCATGGATGAGAAGCATGCTTATTTCTTGAGGTTGGTCACAGAGAAGCTCCCATCCCCTTTTTCTGATTATTTTTTGTATCTCAGGATATTCATCTTCTTTAAGCTTGAATGGTAGCTCTGGAACAACATCTTTGCTTGACATCCAACTAAAAATTCGCTCATTGTGTTTGGATTTGAATCTTCTTTGATCAAATTCATCTTCTCTCCTATCCCTTGATGATGAGGCCATTGAGATTCACTTGCAAGATTGAATCTCCCCAACACCAAACTTAGTTGAATGCTTGTCCTCAAGCACAAGGAAAATGATTGTGAATGAGAGATATGAGGTAAGCACGGTGACTTAGAAAATGATGGTGAAGGAGATTGAGTGTTTCGGTTATGTGAGAGATGTGATGCTTCAAGAGGAGTTTTGTTGGGTAAAGATGAGGTTCAAGGTTAGAATTTGTGAAACATGGAGTAGGTTGGAGGTTGAGTATGAGTTCGGTTAGTGAAGTGAAAGTTGGTGGTTAGAAGAATGAATGATGAATGAATATGGTTGAAGTATTTAAAGTGAAAGTTGGTGGGAAGGCATTTAAGGCTCGGTCATGGCATGCTTCCTTGTGCACAATGCATGTTGATTTCTTTTTCCTCATGCACAAAGTTTAAAATTCATGTGACTACCCTTCCTTACGTATCCGTGATCTTTCTTCAAGATTCCCATCATTTCTTTCCTTCTTTCATTATATGCTTCCAAGATTCCCCATCACTTCTTTCTTTCTTTCCTGCAACAAAATGCCAAAGGCTTGAGATTCTTAAAGTGACATTAATGGCTAAAAACTTATGATTATGTTCCTATACAAAATTGACTAAATTAGATTCCCTAATCTATTTTTTTTTTTTAGCATTAATGATGCAAGTAAAGACACCAAACTTAGTTTGTGACTAAGTGTTCTATGGAATTAATTCCAAAGATAGCCACATCAAACTTAGTAATTTACCTACATTCAATGCTTTTTTTTTTTCACGTTTTTTTTTTTATTTTATTTTATAACTAAAGTAGATGACAAAACTTTCATAGCTTAGCATTTTCGTGTATGTATGGACACCAAACTTAGTTTGTGGCTAAGTGTTATAGAACACACATTTGCCATTACTTCAAGATTGGCCACACCAAACTTAGTGCCTTGCATACACCATGTACTAGTCTACTTGCTCATTATTGGTTACTAAAACATGAAATTAAAAGACTCCCTGTGCATGGGTTGCCTCCCATGAAGCGCTTTGTTTATTGTCCTTAGCTCGACATTGCAGCTTCTTTGCTCATGTTAAGAGTTGCACACTCTCTTCCTTGCTCCAAGGGCCACCAAAATAGTGCTTCACCCTATGTCCATTGACTGTGAAGGTTTGTTTTGAGGCTTCATCAAGCAATTCAACATAGCCATGAGGTGATACTTTGGTGATGGTGTATGGACCAGTCCATCTAGACCTCAGCTTCCCAGGGAAGATCTTCAATCTTGAATTGAATAATAACACCTTTTGGCCTGGTTCAAATGTTCTTTGAGAGATCCTCTTATCATGCCATCTCTTTGCTCTCTCCTTGTATATTTTGGCATTGTCGTATGCCTCCAATCTGAACTCCTCAAGCTCATTGAGTTGTAGCAACCTCTTCTCTCCTGCTGCTTGAGCATCTAGATTTAGAAGTTTGGTGGCCCAGAAAGCCTTATGTTCAAGCTCTACAGGGAGGTGGCATGCCTTTCCATACACCAATTGAAAGGGAGATTTTCCTATGGGTGTCTTGAAGGCTGTCCTATATGCCCAAAGTGCATCATCTAGCTTCCTAACCCAATCCTTTCTTGTTGTTCCCACAGTTTTCTCCAAGATCCTTTTTAGCTCTCTGTTAGCAAGTTCAGCTTGTCCATTGGTTTGTGGGTGATATGGGGTAGCTACTTTGTGTGTAACACCATACTTGTGGAGTAAGGAATTGAGTTGCTTGTTGCAAAAGTGGCTTCCCCCATCACTTATAAGCCCTTTGGGTACTCCAAATCTTGTGAAGATGTTCTTCTTGAGGAATTGCAAGACCACGTTGGTATCACATGTGGTGGTGGCTATTGCTTCTACCCATTTGGAGACATACTCTACTGCTACCAGGATGTATTTGAACGTGTAGGATGGAGGAAAAGGTCCCATGAAATCTATTCCCCACAAATCAAAGAGTTCCACTTCCAAAATGAACTTTTGGGGCATCTCATTTTTCTTTGACAAACCCCCTGCTCTTTGACATTCATTGCATTGGCTCACAAACTCCCTAGCATCCTTGAAGATTGAAGGCCAATAGAAACCACTTTGAAGGACCTTAGCAGCAGTTCTTTCAGCTCCAAAATGACCACCATAACTAGAGTTGTGACAATGCCACAGTATGTCCTTCATCTCATTTTCTGGCACACATCTTCTTATCATTCCGTCTGGGCATCTTTTGAACAAGAATGGTTCGTCCCAAAAGAAGAACCTAGCCTCATGCAACAGCTTCTTCACTTGTTGTCTTGTGTACTCTTGTGGAATGATTCTTCCTGCCTTGTAGTTGGCCATGTCTGCAAACCATGGGACATGTTGAATGTGCAAGAGATGTTCATCTGGAAACTCTTCATTTATTGATGGAAGGTTGTCTTGGCATTCATCTTGTGGCACCCTTGATAAGTGATCAGCAACTTGATTTTCACTGCCCTTTCTATCTTTGATCTCAATGTCAAACTCTTGTAGGAGTAGCACCCATCTAATTAGCCTTGGTTTGGCATCCTGTTTTGACATAAGATACTTAATGGCAGCATGGTCAGTATACACTAAGACTTTAGATCCAATCAAATATTGTCTAAACTTATCAAAGGCATACACCACGGCTAGTAACTCTTTCTCTGTTGTGGTGTAGTTCTTTTGAGCTTCATTCAACACCTTACTTGCATAGTAGATAACATGAAGCTTCTTTTCCTTCCTTTGCCCCAACACAGCGCCAATTGCAAGGTTGCTTGCATCACACATGAGTTCAAAAGGTAGTCCCCAAGTTGGGGGTGTGATGATTGGTGCTGTGGTGAGCTTAGCCTTTAGAGTTTCAAAAGCATGCTTGCATTCATCATCAAAGATAAAAGGATTTTCTACCACCAGCAAATTGCTTAGTGGTTTTGCTATTTTGGAAAAATCTTTGATGAATCTCCTATAAAATCCAGCATGTCCTAAGAAACTTCTAACAGCTTTCACACTAGTTGGCAAAGGAAGTTTTTCTATAATTTCTACTTTTGCCTTGTCAACTTCTATACCCTTTCTTGAAATTTTGTGACCAAGAACAATGCCTTCGGGTACCATGAAATGGCATTTTTCCCAATTCAAAACTAAGTTTGTTTCTTGGCATCTTTTCAAGACTAAGGTAAGATGGTGCAAGCAAGTATTGAATGAATCACCAAAAACAGAGAAATCATCCATAAAGACTTCAATGAATTTTTCTACCATGTCTGAGAAGATTGAAAGCATGCATCTTTGAAAGGTAGCTGGGGCATTGCAAAGTCCAAATGGCATCCTCCGGTATGCAAAGACTCCAAAGGGACAAGTGAAGGAAGTCTTCTCTTGATCCATGGGGTCAACCACTATCTGATTATACCCAGAATATCCATCAAGAAAACAATAATAAGCATGGCCAGCCAACCTCTCAAGCATCTGATCAATGAAAGGTAGAGGAAAGTGGTCTTTTCTTGTGGCATCATTCAACCTCCTATAATCTATGCACATCCTCCACCCTGTCACTGTTCGTGTTGGGATAAGCTCATTCTTCTCATTAACAATGACAGTCATGCCTCCTTTCTTAGGTACTACTTGCACTGGACTGACCCATGGGCTGTCAGATATAGGGTAGATGATCCCAGCCTTGCACAACTTCAGGACTTCCTTTTGAACAACCTCCTTCATTGTGGGATTCAATCTTCTTTGAGGTTGTACCACAGGTTTGGAGTTCTCCTCCAAGAGTATCTTGTGCATGCATATGGCAGGGCTTATGCCCTTCAAGTCATCAATGGTCCACCCCAAAGCCTCTTTGTGAGTTCTCAAAACCACAAGGAGCTTTTCTTCTTCCTCTGCATTCAATGTGGAATTGATGATCACTGGGAAGCTGTCTTTCTCACCAAGGAATGCATATTTAAGATGAGGGGGTAGTGGTTTCAACTCTTGTTGTGGTGCCTCTTCTTTGGTAGCTTCACTTGGTTCCTTTGATGCTTCCAACGTATTTTCTTCTTGTCCCTTGATGTTATGGACTTCCTCTTGTTGCATTTGATGGTTTGTGTTAAGCACTTCTTCAACCAAAGAGTCCACTACATCAATCCTCATGCAATTTTCTTTCTCAACAGGGTTGATGAGCGGATATTTTGTACGCTTTTTGGGGGTAATTTCATGTAGATTTTAGCATGTTTTAATTAGTTTTTAGTTAATTATTATTAGTTTTTAGGCAAAAATCATATTTCTGGACTTTACTATGAGTTTGTGTGTTTTTCTGTGATTTCAGGTATTTTCTGGCTGAAATTGAGGGAGCTGAGCAAAAATCTGACTTAGGCTGAAAAAGGACTGCTGATGCTGTTGGATCCTGACCTCCCTGCACTCGAAATGGATTTTCTGGAGCTACAGGAGTCCAATTGGCGCGCTCTCAACGGCGTTGGAAAGTAGACATCCAGGGCTTTCCAGCAATATATAATAGTCCATACTTTGCGCAAGGATAGACGACGTAACTTGGCGTTGAACGCCAAGTACATGCTGCTGTCTGGAGTTAAACGCCAGAAAAACGTCATAATCCGGAGTTGAACGCCCAAAACACGTCAAAACCTGGAGTTTGACGCCAAGAAAGGCCTTTACACGTGGAAAGCTTTAGTCTCAGCCCCAGCACACACCAAGTGGGCCCCAGAAGTGGATTTCTGCACCAATTATCTTAGTTTACTCATTTTTCTGTAAACCTAGGTCACTAGTTTACTATTTAAACAACTTTTACAGACTTATCTTGTACCTCATGACATTTTTCAGATCTGAATTACATACTTTGTGACGGCATGAGTCTCTAAACTCCATTGTTGGGGGTGAGGAGCTCTGCAGCGTCTCGATGATTTAATACAATTCCTTTGTTTCCATTCAAACACGCTTGTTCTTATCTAAGATGTTTATTCGCGCCTAACTGTGGAGAAGGTGATGATCCGTGACACTCATCACCTTCCTCAACCCATGAACGTGTGCCTGACAACCACCTCCGTTCTACATCAGACTGAATGAATATCTCTTAGATTCCCCAACAGAATCTTCGTGGTATAGGCCGGATTGATGGCGGCATTCATGAGAATCCGGAAAGTCTAAACCTTGTCTGTGGTATTCCGAGTAGGATTCCGGGATTGAATGACTGTGACGTGCTTCAGACTTTAACCTGCTGGGCGTTAGTGACAGACGCAAAAGAGGGATTCTATTCCAGTAGGAGCGGGAACCAACCGGTGATGGCCGTACTGTGACAGAGTGCGTGCATAGCTTTCACTGCGAGGATGGGAAGTAGCCATTGACAACGGTGACACCCTACATAGAGCTTGCCATGGAAGGAACAATGCGTGTGAGAAAAGGACGCCTAGGGAAAGTAGAAATTCAAAGGACAAAGCATCTCCAAAACTCCAACATATTCCTCATTACTGCACAACAAGTAACGCTTTTATTCTCTATTATTAAAGTAATAACTATTTATTCTACGCTCTAATTGGCAACGAAAATACGAGGCTAAAGAATCCTATTGGTATCCTGACTAAGCCAAATAAAATAACATTGATTGCTTCAAACCAATAATCTATGTGGATTCGACCCTTACTCACGTAAGGTATTACTTGGACGACCCAGTACACTTGCTGGTTAGTTGAACGGAATTGTGAAAAGGAAGTAATCAGTTAGTTGAGTTAGTTTAACTTTTTGGCACATGCCAAGGAGCCACTAATCAAGAATCACAATTTCGTCCACCAAGTTTTTGGCGCCGTTGCCGGGGATTATTGAGTTTGGACAATTGAAGGCTTATTTTATTTCTTAGATTAGGAATAATTTATATTTTATTTTTATTTTTTTTATTGTTATAGAGTCATTAAATCTTGATAGGATAGTTTATTTTCAAAAAAATTTCTTTTCAAAATTTATTATTTTTCTCTTAATTAATTGCCAATTTTCGTGAGTTTTAGTGTCTTGTTCTAAGTTTGGTGTCAATTGCATATCTCATATTTCTCTTTAAAATTTTCGACTTGTGATTTTTTGTTCTTCATTAATCTTCAAGTTGTTCTTGCTTATTTTTCTTGTTTGATCTTGAGTTTTTCTTGTTCTGTGTCTTTTCTTGTTTTTCTTGTGCTTTTTCAAAACATTAGTTTTCAAAAATTTAGTTTATCCATAAAAATAATACATCTTTAAAATACATTACATTTTTAATTCAGTTGGTTATAGTGTTGGCTTGTGTTCTTGGCAATTGGGCACCAGTTTTTGAAAATCCTTTTCAGAAATAATTTTTCTTGATTTAATCTTGTGCCAAACTTTAAGTTGGTGTTTTCTTGTTAATCTTTTCACAATTTTCGAAAACTTGTGTTGATTTTCTAAAAATTTTAAGTTTGGTGTTCTTTCTTGTGTTCTTGGTGTTCTTGTGAATCTTCAAAGTGTTCTTGAGTTTTTCTGTGTCTTGATCTTAAAATTTTTAAGTTTGGTGTTCCTTGGTGTTTTCCCTCCAAAAATTTTCGAAAAATAAGGAGCATTAGATCTAAAAATTTTAAGTCTTGTGTCTTTTGTGTGTTTTTCTCTTTCATCATAAATTCAAAAAAAAAAAAAATTTTTATTTTCTAACTAATTTTAAAACTACTTTTTCGAAAATTTTACATTAAAAATTCAATTTTCAATTTCAAAATATTTCCACTTTCTTTATTTATTTCGTTTTCATTTTTTTTTAAAACAAAAAAAAAAAATTTTTTATATATATATATATTTTAACTCCTTTTATATATTATTATTACTTATTCCATTTTTTTTAAAAAAATTAACCTATAAATTCTCAACTTGTATTCCATTATGGAAGTAAGTTTGAATGGACAGTCCAAGAGGACTCTGGGTCATATGCCAACCCCACTACTGCTTCATATGGGAGTAGTATCTGTATACCCTCCATTGGAGTTAGTAGCTTTGAGCTGAATCCTCAGCTCATTATCATGGTGCAGCAAAACTGCCAGTATTCTGGTCTTCCACATGAAGAACCTACAGAGTTTCTGGCACAATTTCTGCAAATTGCTGATACAGTACATGATAAGGAAGTGGATCAGGATGTCTACAGATTACTACTGTTTCCATTTGCTGTAAAAGATCAAGCTAAGAGGTGGTTAAATAACCAGCCTAAGAACAGCATAAAAACATGGAAACAGCTGTCAGAAAAATTCCTGAATCACTATTTCCCTCCCAAACGGATGACACAGCTAAGGCTAAACATCCAAGGCTTCAAACAAGGAGATAATGAATCCCTTTATGATGCTTGGGAGAGATACAGAGAGATGCTAAGAAATGCCCCTCTGAAATGTTTTCAGAATGGGTGCAATTAGACATCTTCTACTATGGGCTTACAGAAAAAGCTCAGATTTCTCTAGACCACTCAGCTGGTGGATCTATACACATGAGAAAAACAATTGAAGAAGCTCAAGAGCTTATTGATACAGTTGCCAGAAATCAACATATGTATCTAAGCATGAATCTTCCATGAAAGGAGAAGCTAAAACAGTAACTGCAGAACTCAGTCCGGCGGATCAGGCTAATGAATTTAATCAGCAATTAGACTTTCTAACTCAGCAGCTAGCCGAATTCAAGGAGATATTACAGGAAACAAGAATGGCAAACAGGAACATGGAAGTGCAATTAAAGCAAACAGAAAAACGACTGTCAAAACAAATAGTAGAAGAATGCCAAGCAGTTCAATTAAGAAGTGGGAAAACATTAAATACCTCACTTCAAAGCAGCAAGAAGCAAGGACATGAACGAATAGCTAATAAAAATCCCTCTGAGGACAAGCAGAGCCCAGAAAGGGATAAAGCTGGCGCTGAACGCCCAGACCATGCTGATTCCTGGCGTTCAACGCCAGAAACAAGCTTGAATCTGGCGTTGAACGCCCAAAAGGAGCATGGTTCTGGCGTTCAAACGCCAGTAACAAGCAAGGAAGTGGCGTCTAACGCCACTCCAGCTCCTACCTCTGGCATTCAAATGCCAGTGGGGAATCAGTCACATACAAGTGCTGATAACAAGGCTTCCCAACCCACTTTTGTAGGTAATAAACCTGCAGCAACTAAGGTTGAGGAATACAGAGCCAAAATGCCTTATCCTCAAAAACTCCGCCAAGCGGAACAAGATAAGCAATTTGCCCGCTTTGCAGACTATCTCAGGACTCTTGAAATAAAGATTCCGTTTGCAGAAGCACTTGAGCAAATACCCTCTTATGCTAAGTTCATGAAAGAGATCTTAAGTCATAAGAAGGATTGGAGGGAGACTGAAAAGGTTTACCTCACTGAAGAATGCAGTGCAGTCATTCTAAAAAGCTTACCTGAGAAGCTTAAAGATCCTGGGAGCTTTATGATACCATGCACATTAGAAGGTAATTGCACCAAGCAAGCTTTATGTGACCTTGGGGCAAGTATCAACCTAATACCTGCATCTACTATCAGAAAGCTTGGTTTAACTGAAGAAATCAAACCAACCAGGATATGTCTTCAACTTGCTGATGGCTCCATTAAATACCCATCAGGCGTGATTGAAGACATGATTGTCAAGGTTGGGCCATTTGCCTTTCCTACTGACTTTGTGGTGCTGGAAATGGAGGAGCACAAGAGTGCAACTCTCATTCTAGGAAGACCTTTCCTAGCAACTGGCCGAACCCTCATTGATGTCCAAAAAGGGGAAGTAACCTTGAGAGTCAATGAGGAGGAATTCAAGTTGAATGTGGTCAAAGCCATGCAACATCCAGACACCCCAAATGACTGCATGAGTGTTGACATGATTGATTCTCTGGTAAGAGAGGTCAATATGGCTGAGAGTCTCGAATCAGAGCTAGAGGACATCTTTAAAGATGTTCAGCCTGATTTGGAGGAGTCAGAGAAGATAACAGAACCTCTGAAAATCCCTCAGGAAGAGGAGAAACCTCCAAAACCCGAGCTCAAACCATTACCACCATCCCTGAAATATGCATTTCTGGGAGAAGGTGAAACCTTTCCTGTAATTATAAGCTCTACCTTGGAGCCACAGGAAGAGGAAGCACTAATTCAAGTGCTAAGGACGCACAAGACAGCTCTTGGGTGGTCCATTAGTGATCTTAAGGGCATTAGCCCAGCCAGGTGCATGCACAAAATCTTGTTGGAAGATGACGCCAAGCCAGTGGTTCAACCACAAAGGCGGCTGAATCCAGCTATGAAAGAAGTGGTGCAGAAAGAGGTCACTAAATTACTAGAGGCTGGGATTATTTATCCTATTTCTGACAGCCCCTGGGTGAGCCCTGTCCAAGTTGTCCCTAAGAAAGGAGGCATGACAGTAGTTCACAATGAAAAAATGAACTGGTTCCTACAAGGACAGTTACAGGGTGGCGTATGTGTATTGATTATAGAAGGCTCAATACAGCCACCAGAAAGGATCATTTTCCTTTACCATTCATAGACCAGATGCTAGAAAGACTAGCAGGTCATAAATACTACTGCTTTCTGGATGGATATTCAGGTTATAATCAAATTGCAGTAGATCCCCAGGATCAAGAGAAAACGGCATTCACATGCCCTTCTGGAGTATTTGCATACAGAAGGATGCCATTTGGCTTATGCAATGCACCTGCAACCTTTCAGAGGTGCATGCTCTCAATTTTCTCTGATATGGTGGAAAAATTCCTGGAAGTCTTTATGGATGACTTTTCAGTATTTGGAGACTCATTCAGCTCCTGCCTTAACCATTTAGCACTTGTTCTGAAAAGATGCCAAGAGACTAACCTGGTTTTAAACTGGGAAAAATGTCACTTTATGGTGACTGAAGGAATTGTCCTTGGGCACAAAATTTCGAACAAGGGGATAGAGGTGGACCAAGCTAAGGTAGAAGTAATTGAAAAATTACCACCACCTGCTAATGTTAAGGCAATCAGAAGTTTTCTGGGACATGCAGGGTTTTATAGGAGGTTTATAAAGGATTTTTCAAAAATCGCCAAACCTCTGAGCAACTTGCTAGCTGCAGACATGCCCTTTATCTTTGATGAGGAGTGTCTGCAGGCATTTGAAACTCTGAAAGCTAAATTGGTCACAGCACCAATCATCTCTGCACCAGACTGGACATTACCATTTGAACTAATGTGTGATGCCAGTGACCATGCCATTGGTGCAGTGTTGGGGCAAAGGCATGACAAGCTTTTGCATGTCATTTACTATGCCAGCCGTGTGCTAAATGATGCACAGAAGAATTACACAACCACAGAAAAAGAGCTACTTGCAGTGGTTTACGCCATTGACAAATTCAGATCCTACTTAGTAGGATCAAAAGTGATTGTGTACACTGATCATGCTGCTCTTAAATATCTACTCACAAAGCAAGATTCAAAACCCAGACTCATCAGATGGGTGCTGCTTCTGCAAGAGTTTGATATAGAAATAAGAGACAGAAAAGGGACAGAAAATCAAGTAGCAGATCACCTGTCCCGAATAGAACCATTGGAAGGGGCGTCCCTCCCTCTCACTGAAATTTCTGAAACCTTTCCGGATGAGCAATTACTAGCCGTCCAGGAAGTGCCATGGTTTGCAGACATTGCAAACTACAAGGCAGTGAGATTCATACCCAAGGAGTACAGTAAGGTGCAATCAAAGAAATTAATCACAGATGCAAAATACTATCTCTGGGATGAACCATATCTCTTTAAGAGATGTGCAGACGGAGTAATCCGTAGATGTGTGCCTAAAGAAGAAGCACAGAAGATCCTTTGGCATTGCCATGGATCACAGTATGGAGGACATTTTGGAAGTGAACGAACAGCCACAAGAGTCCTCCAGAGTGGCTTCTACTGGCCTACTCTCTATAAAGATTCCCGAGCATTTGTGCTTAACTGTGATAGTTGCCAGAGATCAGGCAACCTGCCCCACAGTTATGCTATGCCTCAACAAGGAATCTTGGAAATTGAGTTGTTTGATGTATGGGGTATTGACTTCATGGGACCTTTCCCACCATCATACTCAAACACCTATATTCTGGTGGCAGTGGATTATGTATCCAAATGGGTGGAGGCTATTGCAACACCCACTAATGACACTAAAACAGTGTTAAAATTCCTCCAGAAACATATCTTCAGCAGATTTGGTATCCCCAGAGTGTTAATCAGTGATGGGGGTACTCATTTCTGTAATAAGCAGCTCTACTCTGCTCTAGTCCGTTATGGAGTCAACCACAGGGTGGCTACTCCATATCACCCACAGACTAATGGGCAGGCAGAAGTCTCAAATAGAGAACTTAAAAGAATCCTGGAACGGACTGTAATTAACCGCAGAAAGGATTGGGCAAGAAGCTTGGATGATGCTCTGTGGGCATACAGAACAGCATTCAAGACCCCTATAGGGACCTCTCCATACCAGCTTGTGTATGGAAAGGCGTGTCACTTGCCAGTGGAACTGGAACACAAGGCCTACTGGGCAACCAGATTCCTGAACCTTGATGCCAAATTAGCTGGAGAAAAACGATTGCTCCAGTTAAATGAGCTAGAAGAGTTTAGACTCAATGCTTTTGAAAATGCAAAAATTTACAAGGAAAAAGCAAAAAAATGGCATGATAAGAAATTGTCATCCAGAGTCTTTAAACCAGGGCAGAAAGTTCTGCTATTTAACTCTAGGCTCAAATTATTCCCCGGGAAATTAAAATCCCGGTGGAGAGGTCCATATGTAATTACAAGTGTATCACCATATGGCTACATAGAGCTTCAAGATAATGACTCTAAAAAAAGTTCATTGTCAATGGACAAAGAGTTAAACATTATCTTGAAGGCAATTTTGAGCAAGAATGCTCAAGACTGAGACTTAATTGAAGAATCAGTGATAGTCCAGCTAATGACATTAAAGAAGCGCTTGCTGGGAGGCAACCCAGCCATATACAAAGTTTAAATTACTAATTAAATAAATTTTCTTTCTTTACAGGTTTAGGTCTACGTATCTTCAAAGGTGAAATAACAAATTAACTGAAGTCCCAAGAGTTACAGAGAAATTTGGAAGTTCACTGGCATGAAAAGCCAGTAAGAAACACTTTGGGCGTTAAACGCCCAAAGAAGCACCCACTGGCGTTTAACGCCAGTGAGGGTAGCCTTCTGGGCGTTAAACGCCAGAAAGGAGCATCTTCTGGGCGTTAAACGCCAGAAAGATGCACCTTCTGGGCGTTTAACGCCAATCTGCTAGCATTCTGGGCGTTTAGAAAAACGCCCAGTAAAGAAGGACTTCCTGGCGTTCAACGCCAGAAAGAAGCATCACATGGGCGTTGAACGCCCAGGAGAAGCATCACATGGGCGTTAAACGCCCAAACCATGCACCATGTGGGCGTTTAACGCCAGGATGGTGGGAGGAGGTACAATTTCGTTTTTCTTTATATTTTTTCCAAATTTTTATGTTTCAATTCATGATTTCTTGCATCAACATATTTCAAATTATCATCTCTCATCCCAAAATTAGAGTTCTAAAAATCCTAATTTCTAATATCTCTTTTTCAAATATCAAAGGTATCTTAATCCATAAAGGACAAATTAATTTTCAATCCAATCAAACTCTTTTAAAAATTTGTTTTCAAAACTCAATTATCTTTTTTAAAAATAATCTTTTTCAAAATTAAATTTTTCAGATTTGTCTTTTAAATTCTTATTCATATCTTTCTCTTTTAAAAATTATATCTTTTTCTAATCATATCTTTTAAAATCATATCTTTTATCTTATCTCTTTCTTATTTTTCGAAAAATAACCCACCCCCCTCCCTATATCTTGTGTTCGGCGCCCTCCTCATCATCCAAACTGCTCTCCTCCTATCCCTCTTCTTTCTTCTCTTTTTGCTTGAGGACAAGCAACAGTTTAAGTTTGGTGTGGATATCCGTGATCATCAAATTCATGGCCCCAAGAGGAAAACAACCCACCCAAAAGGACAAGAAAGAAAGCGCTCCAAAGCCACTTTGGAATCAAGGGAAGTTCCTATCTAAAGAACATTCAGATCATTATTATAAAATAATGAGTCACAGATCAGTGATCCCGGAAGTCAGATTTGATTTGAAAGAAGATGAATATCCGGAGATCCAAGAGCAAATCAGAAACAGGCATTGGGAAATTCTGGCCAATCCTGAAACAAAAGTGGGAAGAAACATGGTTCAAGAGTTCTATGCTAATCTATGGCAGACAGAAAGGCAAAGAATCGTTGGAGCTGCTATCTTTGATCATAAAACTGTGGTCAGAGGAAAGATCATTCATACCAATCCTGACAGGATCAGGGAGATATTCAAGATTCCTCAACTAAAAGACGACCCAGACTCCTTTAATAGGAGAATGATGAGGGTCAATAAAGGATTGGACAGGATCTTGGAAGATATATGCGTTCCTGGAGCCAAGTGGACTACCAGCACAACTGGCGACCCAGTTCAACTAAAAAGGGAGGATCTAAAACCAGTAGCCAGAGGCTGGCTGGATTTCGTAGGGCGTTCCATATTGCCCACCAGCAACCGTTCTGAAGTAACCATCAAAAGAGCTGTCATGATTCACTGCATCATGTTGGGAAAAGAGGTAGAAGTCCATCAACTGATCTCATGCGAGCTATACAAAGTAGCAAACAGGAACTCTAAAGACGCCAGATTGGCCTATCCAAGCTTAATTTCTATGCTCTGCAAAGATGCCGGAGTGAAGATGGGAATAACAGAGTACATCCCAGTTGAAAAGCCAATTACTGGAATATCAATGGTCAGACAGCAACAAGATGATTCAACCAGGAAGAGAGCACAAGAAGCTCTCCCAGAACTGCCTCAATTCGAATATTGGGAACATCTTGAAGCCTCTATTTCCAGATTGCAAGAAGCTATGGATCAAATAAAGGAAGAACAGAATAATCAAAGTAGCATGCTTTGCAAACTGCTCAAAGAACAGGAGGAGCAAGGGCGTGATCTAAGGGAGCTGAAGCGCCAAAAATTAATCCTTGAACAACACCCCAGAGATTAGAAGAACACGTCCTTCCTCAAAACAAAAGGTTGCTGAGTTCCAATTTTCCTGCTTTAATTTAGTGATAGCATTTTTTTATTTGAAATTCACCTTAGGAGATATTTAGTAGTAATTAGTATGTCTATTTTGATTTTATTTCCAATTAAGCTATAGTTTATTTTTCTCATCATCATCAGGCATGAATAAAGTAGTAGATTTTATTTTAGAATAAAGAAGTAATCTATATTTTTCGAGTTCTTAATAATAAAATTTATAATTAATTATATGTGGTGGCAATACTTTTTGTTCTCTGAATGAATGCTTGAACAGTGCATAAATTGTATTTTGAATTTGATGAATATTGGCTCCTGAAAGGATGAGGAACACGAAAAATATTATTGATGATCTGAAAAATCATGAAATTGATTCTTGAAGCAAGAAAAAGCAGTCAAAAAAAAAATATATATATATATATAATTACAATCAAAAGGAATAAAAGCCAAGCAGCCCTTAAAACCAAAAGGCAAGGGTAAAAAGGATCCAAGGCTTTGAGCATCTATGGATAGGAGGGCCCAAGGAAATAAAATCCAGGCCTAAGCGGCTAAATCAAGCTGTCCCTAACCATGTGCTTGTGTCATGAAGGTCCAAGTGAAAAGCTTGAGACTGAGTGGTTAAAGTCGTGATCCAAAGCAAAAGAGTGTGCTTAAGAGCTCTGGACACCACTGACTGGGGACTCTAGCAAAGCTGAGTCACAATCTGAAAAGGTTCACCCAGTTATGTGTCTGTGGCATTTATGTATCCGGTGGTAATACTGGAAAACAAAGTGCTTAGGGCCACAGCCAAGACTCATAAAATAACTGTGTTCAAGAATCAACATACTACACTAGGAGAGTCAATAATACTATCTGAATTCTAAGTTCCTAAGGATGCCAATTATTCTGAAAATTTAAAGATACAGGGGGATGCCAAAACTGTTCAGAGACAAAAGCTACAAGCCCCGCTCATCTAATAAATTTGAACTTCATCTAAAACTCTGAAATATATACTACTTCTTAATTTCTGTTAGAACCTATTTTATTCATCTAGTTGCTTGAGGACAAGCAACAGTTTAAGTTTGGTGTTGTGATGAGCGGATATTTTGTACGCTTTTTGGGGGTAATTTCATGTAGATTTTAGCATGTTTTAATTAGTTTTTAGTTAATTATTATTAGTTTTTAGGAAAAAATCATATTTCTGGACTTTACTATGAGTTTTTGTGTTTTTCTGTGATTTCAGGTATTTTCTGGCTGAAATTGAGGGAGCTGAGCAAAAATCTGACTTAGGCTGAAAAAGGACTGCTGATGCTGTTGGATCCTGACCTCCCTGCACTCGAAATGGATTTTCTGGAGCTCCAGGAGTCCAATTGGCGCGCTCTCAACGGCGTTGGAAAGTAGACATCCAGGGCTTTCCAGCAATATATAATAGTCCATACTTTGCGCAAGGATAGACGACGTAACTTGGCGTTGAACGCCAAGTACATGCTGCTGTCTGGAGTTAAACGCCAGAAAAACGTCATAATCCGGAGTTGAACGGCCAAAACACGTCAAAACCTGGAGTTTGACGCCAAGAAAGGCCTTTACACGTGGAAAGCTTTAGTCTCAGCCCCAGCACACACCAAGTGGGCCCCAGAAGTGGATTTCTGCACCAATTATCTTAGTTTACTCATTTTTCTGTAAACCTAGGTCACTAGTTTACTATTTAAACAACTTTTACAGACTTATCTTGTACCTCATGACATTTTTCAGATCTGAATTACATACTTTGTGACGGCATGAGTCTCTAAACTCCATTGTTGGGGGTGAGGAGCTCTGCAGCGTCTCGATGATTTAATACAATTCCTTTGTTTTCCATTCAAACACGCTTGTTCTTATCTAAGATGTTTATTCGCGCCTAACTGTGGAGAAGGTGATGATCCGTGACACTCATCACCTTCCTCAACCCATGAACGTGTGCCTGACAACCACCTCCGTTCTACATCAGACTGAATGAATATCTCTTAGATTCCCCAACAGAATCTTCGTGGTATAGGCCGGATTGATGGCGGCATTCATGAGAATCCGGAAAGTCTAAACCTTGTCTGTGGTATTCCGAGTAGGATTCCGGGATTGAATGACTGTGACGTGCTTCAGACTTTAACCTGCTGGGCGTTAGTGACAGACGCAAAAGAGGGATTCTATTCCAGTAGGAGCGGGAACCAACCGGTGATTGGCCGTACTGTGACAGAGTGCGTGCATAGCTTTCACTGCGAGGATGGGAAGTAGCCATTGACAACGGTGACACCCTACATAGAGCTTGCCATGGAAGGAACAATGCGTGTGAGAAAAGGACGCCTAGGGAAAGTAGAAATTCAAAGGACAAAGCATCTCCAAAACTCCAACATATTCCTCATTACTGCACAACAAGTAACGCTTTTATTCTCTATTATTAAAGTAATAACTATTTATTCTACGCTCTAATTGGCAACGAAAATACGAGGCTAAAGAATCCTATTGGTATCCTGACTAAGCCAAATAAAATAACATTGATTGCTTCAAACCAATAATCTCTGTGGATTCGACCCTTACTCACGTAAGGTATTACTTGGACGACCCAGTACACTTGCTGGTTAGTTGAACGGAATTGTGAAAAGGAAGTAATCAGTTAGTTGAGTTAGTTTAACTTTTTGGCACATGCCAAGGAGCCACTAATCAAGAATCACAATTTCGTCCACCAAGGGTGTTGCATTGCTTTGAAGACATTTATGGTCATTTGTTCATCATGCACCCTGAAGATCATCTCTCCCTTTTCCACATCAATGATTGTTCTAGCTGTAGCCAAAAAGGGTCTACCAAGAATGACTGAATTGTTTCCCTCTTCATCCATATCTAGGACCACAAAATCAGCTGGGAATATGAAGTTTCCCACCTTCACCAAGAGGTTCTCAACTACTCCATTTGGCACTTTGATGGATCTGTCAGCAAGTTGGAGTGACATCCTTGTGGGTTTGAGCTCTTCAATCATCATTTTCTTCATCATGGTAAGGGGCATTAAGTTAATGCTTGCTCCCAGGTCACAAAGTGATTTGTCAACAGCCATGCTCCCAATCGTGCAAGGTATGAGAAAGCTGCCAGGGTCTTTGAGTTTTGGAGGTAACCCTTGTTGAATGATGGCACTACACTCTTGATTGAGAACCACGGTTTCTTTTTCTTGCCAACTCCTCTTCTTGGTGATCAACTCCTTAAGAAACTTTGCATACAATGGCATCTGTTCTAGAGCCTCTGCCAATGGGATGTTGATTTCAAGTTTCTTGAAGATCTCTAAAAACCTTGGGAATTGTTGGTCCTTTGCTCCTTTGTGTATCCTAGTTGGGTAAGGAAGCTTGGGTACATAAGCTTTCACTCCTTCATTTTTGTTTTCTTTTTGTGGATTCATACTTTCCTTGCCATCACGGTTGCCTTCTTGACTTGGTGGATTGCCTTGTGGCTTGACAACCTCCTTGCCTTTGTTAGATGTTGAAGCCTTTTCTTCATCTTGCCTTTCCATTGTGTCTTGCTCTTTGGGTTTTGTTGCTTCTTTATTTGAACTTTCACCAACTACCTTGCCACTCCTTAACTGCAAAGCCTTACATTCTTCTCTTGGGTTGGGTATTGTGTCACTTGGGAGGACATGGGTTGGTTTCTCGGCTTGTTTGGCTAGTTGTCCCACTTGTCTCTCAATGTTCTTCATAGTGACCGCTTGTTCTTGTTGTCCCTTAGCTAAAGCTTGAGTGGTTTGAGCAAGTGCTTGCAAGGTTGCTTCCAGACTTGAGATTCTGGCCTCATGATGGTCAATTGGAGGTATGATGGGGGTTGATTGTTGTTGGAAGTTGTTGGGTGGATTAGTGCGGTAATTTTGTGAGTTGGATGTTGGTGCAGAGAAGTTATTTTGGTGGGTTTGTGGGTTATGATGGAGGTGTTGATATGTGTTTTGTGTTTTTCTATATTGGTTAGTGTTGTTGGTATGGTGATTTTGGTTGTTTGTGTTACGGGTGTGATTGTGGTTGTTGTTCTTTTGCCAATGGTTTTCTCCCCACTTTAAATTGGGATGATTCTTCCAAGATGAGTTGTATGTATCACCATGGAATTCCTCCTGAGAATTTGAAGTATTCTGCATGTATTGAACTTGTTCTTGTGGTTGTTCAACCGTGGTTCCTTCACCTTGGTTCCATTCAAGTGATGGTTGATTTGTTGTGTTCACTGATGCAAGTTGCATACCATCCATTCTCTTTGTTATCATCTCCATTTGTTGTTGGATTTGTTGGTGCATTAACTTGTTTTGTGCCAAGATAGCATCAACACCTTCAAGCTCCATTACACCTTTCTTTGGGGGTGGATTGTGTTGCCTCTCTGATGAGTAATAATATTGATTGTTTGCCACAATCTCAATGAGGTTTTGAGCCTCCTCAGCAGTTTTCATCATGTTGAGTGATCCTCCTGATGAGTAGTCTAGTCCCTTCCTTGCTTCTAAGTTTAAGCCTTCATAGAAGTTTTGGAGCTTAACCCAATCACTAAACATGTCTGGGGGACATCTTCTCATTAGTGCCTTATACCTTTCCCAGGCTTCGTACAATGACTCCCCTTCCATTTGCCTAAAAGTCTGAACCTCTGTCTTCAACTTGATGACCTTTTGAGGTGGGTAGAACTTTGCTAGAAATTTGCCCATCACTTCATTCCAATCATTGAGGCTTTCCTTGGGGAATGATTCTAGCCATTGAGTGGCTTTATCCCTCAAAGAGAATGGAAATAGCAACAACTTGTAGACATCTGGATGCACTCCATTTGTCTTCACTGTATTGCATATCCTCAGAAAAACAGAGAGATGTTGATTTGGGTCTTCAAGAGGTCCCCCTCCATAAGAGCAATTGTTCTGTACCAAAGTGATGAACTGAGGTTTTAGCTCAAAGTTATTGGCCTGAACATTTGGTGTAGCAATGCTGCTCCCACAATGTCTTGGATCAGGGATAGTATATGAGGATAACACCCTTCTAGCGTGTCCACCATTATTGTTGACCCCTCCAGGAGGGTTGTGCATCTCATCCTCCATGACTTGATCTTCTCCCTCTGATTCCTCTGACCCTTCTTCACCAACTATGAACTTTCCTCTTTCTGCTCTCCTTAACCTTCGTCGGGTTCTCTCGTCCTCAATATCACGTCTACTTGTTCCTGACATACATAAACAGAACCAAAATCACAAGTGAAATATTCTAGAATTAGAGTGGAATTGGAGTTAGTGAAACAAAGTATCAAACAGTTAGTGGGCTTAACAAAAATAAAAAAAAAATGCTTAATCTAAACCACCTTTCACTTAATCATTGTCAACCTAACCAATCCCCGACAACGGCGCCAAAAACTTGATACGTAAAAATTTAGAATTTCACGTACAACCGGCAAGTATACCGGGTCGTATCAAGTAATAAAACTCACAAAGAGTGAGGTCGATCCCACGGAGATTGGAAGATTAAGCAACTTTAGTTAATGGTAAATTTAGTCAAGCAAACATAGTTTTGATTTCATGAGCATTTTGATTTTTGAACATAATTGCAAGAATGTAAATGACACACAATGTAAAGAACTAGAATAGAGAAATAAAATGGAAGTAAATGACGGAAACTTAAAGTACAAGAAACTTAAATGACATCAAAGATAAATTGCAAGGAATTAAAGTGCTGAATTCTAAAGAGCATAAGAGTGAGAAATAAGAAACAGAATGTAAATGACAAGAATAATAAATTGCAAGGATGTAGAAGGGAATTGGGTAATGGGTTTTCAAACACTAAGAACAAAAGAAATGAGAGTTAATGATGGAGAGGATCATTAGGGATCAGAGATGTTAGTTTTCGTGAATTGATGTTAGTCAAATCCTTCTCAATCATGGGTATAGATCTATGGCAAGTGGGTGATTGAACCCCAATCTCTTGGTGATTCAATCTCTCTCAACATAACTAATTGCCACTCTCGTGATCTAATTGTTCATGAGAAGAGATGAAGCTCATATATTATCCAGCCACACAATTTCTATAATCTCAACCAAGGAGAGTTACATCTCACATACTAACCAAGGTATATTGATTAAAGAAATCATGAAAGGATGAACTCTAAACTGAATTATGTGGGTCATTCCTCAAACTCACCACATAATTCATATAGATTAACCCCTCTCTCGATGGTGGTTGAATCTGTGAAGATCAAGAGTTCCCTCTTTAAATCAACCACTAGAATTGAGGAGGAAAGATGGGTTCATCAATCCATTCCAACAAACAGAGCTCCTCCCCCTAATGAAAGTGGGGTTTAGTGAGTCATTGCTCCAATTTCAACAACAATTGCCATAAATCAAAATTAAACTAAATGTAAAGGAAGAAGAAGCCGAAGAAAAAAAAATGCTTAAAGATTAAGAAAAATGAAGAAGAGAAGTTCCAAGATGAACCAAAATTGGCTCTCTGGGTCTCCTCTCGGAAGTACCAAAAGAGTTTCCAATACAAGTGCTAAAAAGTGTCTAAAAATTCTAAGTGTCAAAAAAGTATTCAAAAGTGTAAAAGTCCCCTACAAGTACAAACTCAATTTCTATTTATACTAGTCCTAAAGCTCTTTCAAAGATCTTCAAGTGGGTTAGCAATATGGGCTTTCTCATTGTTGAATTCTTGGCTCAATTGGAAGTGTTGCTAGGCTTGGAATGGAAGAGTTCATTCATCATGTTTCTGGCCCATTGACTTGGCGTTATTGGCACTAACTCCAGGCCAAATGCACGTTGGCAACGTGCTTGACATTTTCCTGGAAGTGAAGTATGAGACTTGGGCGTTGCTAGCCCAAGTTGTTGCCAACAACTTGCTTTTCCTCTTCTTGGCCTTACTTTCATGCTAATTGTAGCCCAGAATTTGAGTGTCAACCTTCAGCTTCAATATGGACTATTATACATCATTGGAAAGCTCTTGATGTCTATTTTCTAATGCCACTGGAATCACCTCAATTGGACTTTCCTAGCTCAAGTTATGGTTCCTCAAAGAAGGTAAGGTCAAGCTGCCAAGTTGTTGCCAAGTTGTTGTGAATAACGCACCCTCAACCCCAAGTTAGCAACGTGCTCGAGCATCACTCTCCCAAGGCAAGGACTTGAGGCTGGCGTTGTTGCAAAACAAGCCCCCTTTGTGCACGTTGGCAACGTGCTCGATCCCACAGCCAAGGATCATCTCTAGCTCCCTTGAATTTCATTTCATGTTCTTGTTTTTAGGGCCTAAAGATGACTCTGGTTTGGCTTCAATTTTGTGCTCCATCATAGACTATTATATATGGTTGGAAAGCTCTGAATGTCAGCTTTCCAATGCAACTGGAAGCACTCAATTTGGATCTCTGTAGCTCAAGATATCTTCCATTGAAGAGGACATGTTCAGGCTGCCTTGTTTTGGTAAGTTGGCGTTGGCAACGCCCATCTAGCGTTGGCAACGTGAGTGGTGCAGCATTTGGGCGTTTGGAACTTGGTTGGTGCGCCATTGGGCGTTTGGCAGCCTGGTTGGTGCGCCATTGGGCGTTTGGCAGCCTGGTTGGTGCGCCAAGACTTGGTGCCAAAATTTGCTTGTGTGTGGCGTTGGCAACGCCAGATTCAAGTTGGCAATGCCAACTTTGCTTCTTCCAGGGCCAAGCTTGCCTTGCTTGTGTGTGGCGTTGGCAACGCCAGATTCAAGTTGGCAACGCCAACTTTGCTTCTTCCAGGGCCAAGCTTGCCTTGCTTGTGTGTGGCGTTGGCAACGCCAGATTCAAGTTGGCAACGCCAACTTTGCTTCTTCCAGGGCCAAGCTTGCCTTGCTTGTGTGTGGCGTTGGCAACGCCAGATTCAAGTTGGCAACGCCAACTTTGCTTCTTCCAGGGCCAAGCTTGATAGTGTGGCGTTGTTAGCCTGCATTGTCCTCAAACACGCCAATGCTTCCTAGCTCAAACAACGTGCTCGAGCTTCCATATTAGTGCCAAAATTGCTTGTGTGTGGCGTTGGCAACGCCACTCTCAAGTTGGCAACGCCAACTTTGCTTCTTGTCTTCCTCCAGGGCCAAGTTCCTTGCTTGTGTCTTGTGTGTGTGGCGTTGGCAACTTGGTTCTGGAGTTGGCAACGCCAACCTTGCTTCCAGGGCCAAGTTTGCTTGGTTGTGTGGCGTTGGCAACGCCCATCTTGAGTTGGCAACGTGCTCGAGCCTCCTTTCCTAGCTCCAGGCATTGCTTCCCACGTTGCCAGTGAACACGCCCATAGAAGCTGGCGTTGGCAACTTGAATGTTGCCTAGTCTTGGCGTTGGCAACTTGGATGTTGCATGTGATGGGCGTTGGCAACTTGGATGTTGCTTAGTCTTGTGTGTGGCGTTGGCAACTTGATTCTAGAGTTGGCAACGCCAACTTTGCTTCCAGGGTTGCCAAGCTTGCTTGGTGTGGTTGTGTGTGGCGTTGGCAACGCCAATCCCAAGTTGGCAACGCCAACTCCTTGCCTTGGTTGCCTCCAGGACCAAGCTTGCCTTGTGTTGTGGAGTTGGCAACGTGGATTCCAAGTTGGCAACGCCAACTCTTGCCTTGGTTGCCTCCAGGACCAAGCTTGCCTTGTGTTGTGGAGTTGGCAACGTGGATTCCAAGTTGGCAACGCCAACTTTGCCCAGCTTGCATCATTCTTGCTTCCATGCCTCCTTGTTTCATCACCTATTATCAACAAGGGAAATAGCTTCAAAGTCTTACCAATTCAAGCAATAAATTTCATGAGATTCATTCATACTCATTCATATATGCATTCCTTAAATCATTTGCATGAATTTGGCTAGAATTAACATGTTCCTTAATATCATCATGCATGGAAACAAAACTCATAAAAGGACTTGTTTATTTAGAGAAAATGAGTGAAATTAAGCTAAAACTAACTAAGCTAACTAACTAATAATGCAAATATGCATTTGCATCAACGCGCAAGGTGCGCGCGCGCGTCGATTCGAAAATAGGGATAACCCTAATGCGCGACGCACACTGCGCAGTCGCGCACATCCCCCCTCCCAACCCCCATTTCACCTTCTTCTTCCTCCTCCTCGGCCATAACCGCCGCGCAGCAGCGGCAACCACCACCGGCTGACCCTCTCTCTCTCTCCTACACTCACTTCGTTCTCTCTCTCTCTCATCCACTATCTCACCCCGCCTCAGTCTCTCTCTCAATCATCCCGTCTCCTTCGGCAGCAGCAACCGCCAACGCCGCCGTCCACCGCAGCTGCCACTGTTCACCGCCTCACTCTCTCTCTCTCATTCATTCACCTCGTTTTCTCTCATCCACTCCCTCTCTCCTCTTTCTCTTGGCTGAACCTCCATCACCGCAGTCACCCGTCTTTCCGGCCACCGTCCACGGCGGTGTAAATTTCTGCCTCACCAATCACTTCCGATCTATCCTACTCCCCCTTACCATTCTCAGTTCTTCCCAGCTCCCAGGTTCCTGCTCCATTTCTATTATATCTTTTTCTGTTTTTTTTTTCCTTTTTACTATTCGTTTATGTTAGTTACTGTAATTGCATGTTAGTTAGTTTGAATTCAAATTTTGCATGATTAGGTTAGATAGAAATTATTGCGGTTAGGTAGCTAGGACTGGATAGAGGATTCTAGGCCTGATAAGTGCTCCGTTTGTGAATACTTTCTATTTGATGATTTGTCTGTTATGTGCCACTTCTGAGCTGCTCTGTTTGCAATTTGTGTTGCCAAATGCGATCTGACTGCTGCTGTGCTTAATTGGTATTGTTTTCTATGCTAATTGCGCTATTTTGCTATCCGGGAACGTCCAATTTTAAGCCGGAATGCTGCCCGATTTTCAAGAAAATTAGTCCCATTTTAGTCTTTGTTTCGAATTTGGGCAAATTTCCATTTCCTTTTGACTTCCCGGATTTGCACAATCATTGTGAACATGAACCGCAACTTCTCGTTTCATTGAGCCTATACATCATCATATTACTAATCCACTTTTCTAACTCACTAATTTCCTTAACCATTTAACTTCCACTCACCTTTAACCCTCTTTAACATTTCTTTCAAAAATATGATGATATTATTGCCTTTTGAATATGAGTTGTTGACTTTAATGAAGCTTGCATTCTTGGTTTACTTGTTCACTTTTGCGTATTCTTTGCAACATCATGATTGTTATTGCCATTTGTATCCTGAACATGCCTTCTTTGTTACATGCTAAATGTTTTATATACTCTATTATATTTTTCAGGATGTCAGATAAGGGCAAAGCCATAGCCACTGCTTCCAAGAAAAGAAAACACTCTACCCCCTCCATTCCTTCCATCTACAAGCATTATGCTAATAATCCATTGAGTGATGAGGAAAAAGAAAATTAGCAGTTGCCTTCTACCAATCCAGACAAATTCCCCAATCTCTACTGTGAGCTTTGGTTTTCTAGATATCGAACAATAAAGCTGAATACTGAGAAGAAGTTGCTCTTACCTAATGATGTGAGACGTTTCATTACCGGTCGGATCCTTAAATTAGGTATCGACTTTGTTGACCGGGATTTGGGGGACATTAATATATCTTGGGTCAAGAAATTTTACTGCAACTTCTTCTACCCGACCTTGGATTCAGTTCAGGTGCGGGGTAGAGAGATTATGATCAATGAGACTGCCATTGGGGAGGCATTACATTGTCGGCACATTCCTGATGACATGTGTGCCCATCAGCAGGCTGAGATAGCCATCCATACCATGATCTTTGACTATGAGGCGCTTAGGCGCGTGATTGGGATACCGGATGCTGTATGGGTTATGGATGCGGGCAACACCAAGCCTAAGGGGATGCTATTTACTCACTTGACCAGAGAGGCCAGGACTTGGCAGATGATCTTTGCCCACTACGTCCTACCTACCACCCATTTCTCTAAGATCCCCATGGAGATGCTCCTGCTGGTTGGATGTGTCATGGAGGGGAAGGATGTCTCTTTCCCTAGATTTATCAGACAGTGCATGTGGCGGGCGCATATTCATGGCCTGCTTCCATTTCCTACATTGGTCACGAGTATGGCGGCCCTAGCTGAGGTCCCATGGCTGGACGATGATGTGCGACCACCACCCCTTGATGCGGATGACAGGGAGGTTGCCATTCCCTGGGGTGGTTGGGTGCACGAGAGACCACCTGCTAGACGCCGCTCTCGGGCTAGAGCTGTCGTGGGGACACCTTCACCATCAGCCCCTACAGCTGCCCCATCATCCTCTATAGCCGCAGCTCCCTCATCATCTACAGATCCTCCTGCAGCACCTGAGCCTACCTATCTCCTGGTCCAGCGTCTTTTCCAGTTCTTAGAGCGCGAGAGACGCCATGTCAGACGCCGTTTAGACTGGATGGACCAGACACTTATTTCTTTGGGTGCTGAGCTAACTCCGCTTCCCGACTCTCTGGCCTCCGATGAGCAGGATCATCAGGAGGAGGATGCGGAGGCACCAGTTCAGCAGGATGCCCCTGACACTACAGAGCCACCACAGACTCATGAGGAGCCGGTCCCACAGCCAGAGCCAGAGCCTATCGTTGTACCTCCCACTGATCCTCCGGTTTAGCATCGAGGACGATGCTTGGTTTTAAGTGTGGGGAGGGCACCGGTAGCATTATTTGGGAACCGGTGAACTTTTCGGCCTAGTTATCTTATTTTGCACATCTTTGTATATATTTTGATGCATTTCTAGTTTGCTTTGGATACTTTTATTGCTTATTTTGGATTTTAGATATTTTGATGCTTTTGGATATTTTTAGATGTTTTGGATGATAGATTCCATATTTTTAGTTGGATTTTTCTTTATACATTTTGCCTATCTTTATTTTTTTTGTGTTATGGTTGTGATTAGAAATCATACTTTGAATTGCAAATACTTAGTCGCCCTTTTTGCATAAGAAATTGGTTTTAAGTGAAAAAAGGAAAGGGTGAACTAAGAAAATTTTTGAATTTTTCAATCACAACAATGCTTAGTCAAACATTGAAATTTTCCAAGAGATTTAAATATAGGGCATTAACCCAATTGATTGAAAGAAATTTTTGGTGAAACTTGCTTGAATTTCATACCTTATGAAGCATGTATTGAACTAAGAACACAAGCTTGTGAGACTTAAGCCTATTGATGTGGTTACATTTTATAACCACTTATTTTCCATTTCTTTTGTGAAATTGCTCTCTTTCCATGATTATGATCCTTGATTTGCTTGATTCTATATGTCCATTTATTTCTTGTATTTATGCATTTGTATGATTGAGGCCATCATTTCATTAGCTCACTTATCCAAATAGCCAACCCTTTTATATTCCTTTGTTAGCCAATTTGAGCCTACGATTAACCCACTTGTTCTTAATTTTAGCACATTACAAGTCTTAAAGCGAAAAACAATAAATGTCCTTATTTGGATCTTTGATTAGCTTAGGCTAGAGTATGTGAGTATCATTCAAGTGTGGGAACCTTGGGACATTGGGTGAATAAAAGGGTAATTTTGTATTGTTATTGAAAATATTGGGAATTGGGTACATACTCACGTATTGATTAAATGTAAAACCTTATGCATTGAGATTCTTGTATATAGAAAAAAAATGAGAAAAACAAAAGAAAAAGAAAAAAATATATGGAAAAGAAAAAAAATATATATAGAAAAAGAAAAAAAAAGAAAGAAGAAAAAAAAAGAAAGGAATAAAAAGGGGACAAAATGCCCCAAGGTGAAGCTCAATAAAATCAATGCATAGGTGTTGTGAAATAAAAAGGAATGCATGAGTATGTAAGAAAAAAAATGAACAATGGGTAGTTAGAATAGCTTGCATTTGTATAGGTCATTATATGGATTAGGTGGGAAAGTCTATGCTAATCAAAGATTCAAATCCTAGTCCACTTAACCATAAATGACCCTACCTTGACCCTAACCCCATTACAACCTAAATGAAAGACCTCATGATGAATGTATGCATGCATTGAATAAGTGTTGATTGTTAGAAGAAAATCAAATTTTGGGAAACATGATTAGAAGAGAATTGAGTGAATTAACCCTTAAACACTTGAGTGAATAGAGCGGATACACATCTGGTGAGGGTTCAAAAGTTCAATCACATGTGTTCACCCATATTATCTATATTCTCGCAAGTTTGAACTCTTTTTGATAATTCAATACAATTGTGGTTTGGACTTAATTCCTAATGCCTAGCTCTTGTGCTTACACATGCTCTCTTGGGAATTGATTTGTTTGAACTAAGCACTTCCATTTGCTTAGGTAGTTGCATTTATATAGGACTCATATAGTTTAGTTGCATTCAATAAATGTCATAACCCTTAGTTCCTTCTTAATTTAGCATGAGGACATGCTAAGGTTTAAGTGTGGGGAGGTTGACAAACCCCAATTTGACGGTTTATCTTGTATTGAATTTAGGGTATTTTGATGACCTTTTCTCGCATTTAACCTATGAATTGGCACGGTTTTGTAATCTCCCGTATTTGTGCTTAAGTGTAAAAACATGCTTTTTTAAGCCTTATTTTGACGAATTCTAGTCTCTCTTTGATTCCATAAGATGCCTTGATGTGTTTGCTAGTAATTCCAGGATTGAAATAGACTAGGCATGGATCAAAGGAAGCAAGGAAGGAAGCATACAAGTGGAGAGAAGCATAAAAAGTCAAAGAAGCAAAGTCAGCCATGCACGCGCACACGCACAAGGCGCTCGCGCGCACATTGCGAAAGAGGCCAAGGACGCGCACGCGTACCGTGCGCGCACGCATCGATGATGGCACATGACCTCACTAATGCAACACGTGCCTGGCGATTTGAGAGGGTTTCTGAACCCATTTTTGGCGCCAATTGCTAAGGGAAAGGAATAAAAGGATGAAGGATTAAGGGAAAAACATCACTTGAGTCATTAGTGGAGTTTAGGATTAGTTTAGAGTTTTAGAGAGAGAAGCTCTCACTTCTCTCTAGAATTAGGATTAGGTTTAGTTCTTAGATCTAGGTTTCAATCTTTACTTTCTTCTACTTCTACATCTCAATCCCTTGTAGTTACATTCATTCTTCTTCCATTCTTTTGTTATAATCTCTCTTATGTTGTTCTTGTACTTTGTTATAGATCTAGTATTGTTCCTTTTACTCTCTTTCAATTTAATAAAGGTAATTCATAATAAATGTGTTTCTTTTAATTGATGTTGTTAATTCCTTTCAATAATTGTTGTTAGATTTCATTCTTGTTGTTGATTTACTATGTTTTCCTTTTATGCCTTCCAAGTGTTTGATGAAATGCTTGGTTGGACTTTAGTGTAGATTTTGTTTCTCTTGGCCTAGGTAGAGTAATTAGTGACTCTTGAGTTATCTAATTCCTTTGTTGATTGATAATTAGAAGTTGCTAATTGATTTGAATGCCTCTAAAGCTAGTCATTCCTTTAGGAGTTGATTAGGACTTGAGAAATCAAATTGATTCATCCACTTGACTTTCCTCCATGGTTAGAGGTTAACTAAGTGGTAGCAATGAACAATTCTCATCACAATTGAGGAAGGTAACTAGGATAGGATTTCTAGTTCTCACATCTTGCCAAGATCTTTGTTAGTTGTTAGTTTATTTTCATTACCATTTACTTTTCATGCTTCTTATCCAAAACCCCAAAATAACTCACAACCAATAACAAGACACTTTATTGTAAATCCTAGGGAGAACGACCCGAGGTTTGAATACTTCGGTTTATAAATTTTAGGGGTTTGTACTTGTGACAAACAACTTTTTGTATGAAAGGATTATTGTTGGTTTAGAGACTATACTTCGACGAGATTTCATTTATAAAATTCTAAACCGTCAAAAAAACCAATCATCAATTATATGTCACATATCCCATCACCAAAACCCAGATTTTACTCAAGTGTGAGAAGGAATTTCAAGCATGGTTTCATGTTTTCTTTCCCAAGGTTCCCATGAAACCCAATTGCATTCAATCTCTTTCCCAAGATAATTGAACACTAAGCATTAAGAACGAAATTCCTTCTAGCAAATCAAGAGAAGATGAAGAGAAGAAGAATTTTACTATTATCAATCCATCAAGTACAACAGAGCTCCCTCTCTCAATGAGAGGGAAGTTAGCTACTCATAGCTTGAAAAGTACTCAAAAGTGGAGTGTAAAAGTGGATCTAGAACTAACTGCTTAACCCCTCTTCATTACTCCTTGGGGGTATTTATACTACTCCTAGTAAAATTAAAAGATTTACAAAAGTGAAAAAGGGAAAATTACATTTTGGAGGGAAAGAAAACACTCAATAAGCGTGACTCCTTAGTTGGCGTGTGGCTGGCGCTTCACTGGCATGTCACGTGCCCTTCAAAATAGCTAGGCGTGCCATGCTCAATCCTTCAAGTGGCACGCTCGTCCCTTTATTAGCCTTGGTGTGCCACACCTTCGAACTCAAGTGGCACGCCATAGTGGAATTCTTGTGTTGGCGTGCCATGCCTTCCAGCTCAAGTGGCACGCCCTTTGCTTTTTCCACTTTCCTTTGCCTCTGGAAACTTGAACTAGCGTGGCACGCCCAGGATCTAGTGTGCCATGCCCTTGTTGTGTGCTTGGCTAAGCTCCTCTGGAAAGTTGCACTAGCGTGGCACACCCAGGATCTGGCGTGCCATGCCCCTTTGTGAGTGAGTGGTTCCTCTGTTTGGCGTGCCACGCCACAAACTCAAGTGGCACGCCCTAATGCTTCTTTGTCTTCTGAATGACATTGGCGTGCCATACCTGGTTGCTCAAGTGGCACGCCTAAGTGAAGAATAGTGGATGGCGTGCCACGCCTTCGATACCAAGTGGCATGCCCCATGTAATTGGCCTCTTCCATCCTCTTTGGAAACTTACACCAGCATGCCACGCCCATGATCCTGTCTTTTTCCAGTAGTTGGCGTGCCATGCCTCGGCCTTCAAGTGGCACGCCTAAGTGACATGTTCGGATTGGCGTGCCACGCCTTCGACACCAAGTGGCTCGCCCAGTCCTTGCTCATATTATCTTGTGCATTGGCGTGCCACGCCTGGTTACTCAAGTGGCACGCCTAAGTGAGATTGAGAGGTTGGCGTGCCATGCCTTGGACTTCGAGTGCCATGCCCAGTCTTCAATTGCCTTCAGCCCCTTCTCTGGATCGTTGTACCAGCGTGCCACGCCATGTTTCTCAAGTGGCACGCCCATGTATTTGTGCACTCTTCAAGCTTGGCGTGCCACGCCTGGGTCTTCAAGTGCCACGCTGACGTGGCGGAAGTTGGCGAGTTAAGAATTTATTAATATGGACACGTTGCAAGTACAGTCCTTAACCAGCCAAAAATCCAGTTATCAATTTAAAAGGGGTTGTCACAATATTGAAAATTAAAATACTGGGAGTATGAATCCCAGGTCGTCTCCCAACGAGTTGCAAGGAGATGTGCTATTTAATCAATCGGGCATTTTCAAAAATGGTTTAGTTGATAAGCAGGGAATTAATCTAGAGAATTTAACTAATTTTAAATAAAAGCCTTGACTGGGGGTAGATTAGTTAGAAGTCCTATTCTTATTGAAATACTCTCAAGATTAATTAATAATTGGAAGTTGCTCTGCTTAGTTAACCCTTACTAGGTAAAGAAAAGTCAAGCAAGTTGGAAATCTGTTTCTAGTCATAAGTCCCAATCCTCTCCCTTGGGAAGGACTAGAGTTAATGATTAGAGGTTGATCCAACAATAAACCCAATTATAATTTCTCTCTTGAGTAGTTCAACTCAAGGGTTCCTTTCAATCATCCCCCAATCAAGTCATGGGACTACTCACTCATCATAATTATAAATTTCACATAATTAATGGTGAAAATAAAAGAAGACATGATAAATAATAATAAAAGGATTAATTGAAAATAAAAGTAGTCTATATTAATAACTTGTAGAAATAATCCAATGTCAACTCTAGAGGGATTAAGAATATGGAAGGATAAATATAAAAAGTAAATAACAAAATAAGTTGACTAGTACCGGAGGTAGACTCTTCTCAAAAGCTAAAGCCAAAATCTTCCAATCCTAATTATGAATGCTCAAGTGAGTGAAAAACCTAGGGGAGGAGTAAATCCAGATCTAAAACTAAAAATTATGCAGAATGAATTCTTGTCTCTATTTCTGCATGTTCCCTGGCTCTAGTCTGTGTTTTTGGGCCGAAAACTGGGTTGAAATCCGGCCCAGAAACTCTGCCAGCGACTTCTGAAATTCTGCAGATTGCGCACGTCACGCGGCCGCGTCATTCACGCGGACGCATCATTCGGCGTTTTGCTTTCCCACGCGGGCGCGTCGTCTATGCCTCCACATCACTTATGCTTTTCCAATCCGCGCGGTCGCGTAAGCCATGCAGTCGTGTCACTTCTCGCTGGTCATCTCCTTAATTTCTTGTATTCCTTCCATTTTCGCAAACTTCCTTTCCAATCTCCAATACATTAATGCCCTATAAAGCCTGAAACACTTGACACACAGATCACGGCATCGAATGGGATAAAGGAGAATTAAAATACCTAATTAAAAGTCTCTAGGAAGTAAGTTTTCAATCGTGTAATAATTTTAGGAAGCAAATATAAATGCATGCTAATTATGTGAATAAGTGGGTAAAGATCATGATAAAACCACACAATTAAACACATTATAAACCATAAAATAGTGGTTTATCACACGCCAAAGTGACTTTTCGGAGCTGGCGTGCCACACCTTCGATACCAAGTGGCATGCCATAGTGGAGGTTCTTCGTGAGATGGTGAGTTAGCGTGCCACGCCTTCGACTTCAAGTGGCACGCCCATAGTAATTGATGGGTCAGGCATGCCACGCCTAACCTGGTGTGCCACGCCCCTTTTGTGTCCTCCATCTTGCTTTCTGGAATTTTGTACTAGCGTGCCACGCCCAGTCCCTGGCATGCCACGCCCACATGCATTCTTGGCTCTCCCTTCTGGAATTAGTACTGGTGTGCCATGCTTAGCTCCTGGCGTGCCACGCCAGTGTATTTTTGTGGCGTTTGCCCCCAAGTGGCACGCCAATTTCACACGCCCAGCCTCTTGTTTGTCTTCTTCCCATTCTTGATGCCTTTTTCACCTGAAATTCAGCACAACTCATCTCAAAGTAGTGTACCATAATTCACCAAATAATGCATGAATTGTACTGATCAAATGAGATTTGTGCTCTTTTATGGTCTTCTTTATGCAAAAAAGAAGGGTAGATGATGCAAGTCATCACAACACCAAACTTAAGCTTTGCTTGTCCCAAGCAAATCAATGTAAGTAACTTTTATATATTGAGGCCTTGGCTTCGAATGATCGCAATACAACTAAGAGTAAAGCTAAGTGTCTAACACATGTATGAATGCTTTAACTGTCATGGAAAGCTCTTGGATCCTTGAGGGTTCCCTTAGGTATAGGCTTTAGGGGTCCTTTCTATTGATTGTCACCTTGAGGTAGTAAAGGTTGTTTTTCTTTCTTGACCACGACTCTAAGTGTTTTGTCTCAAGACAACCCTTTAATTAGGCTTTTGGTGCACGAAATTGCAATCACACTTTTGCAATCCGCACAACTAACCAGCAAGTGCACTGGGTCGTCCAAGTAATACCTTACGTGAGTAAGGGTCGATCCCATGGAGATTGTTGGGTTGAAGCAAGCTATGGTTATCTTGTGACTCTTACTCAGGATATAATATCAATAATGATTCTTAGTTTTAATTGTAAAAAGTAAAAGAGCATGAAATAAATACTTATTATGCAATAGTGGAGAATGTGTTGGAGTTTTGGAGATGCTTTGTCCTCTGAATTCCAGCAACATAATGCTTTCTCACTTTCATACATGCAAGGCTCCTTCCATGGTAAGCTGTATGTAGGGCATCACCGTTGTCAATGGCTACCTCCCATCCTCTCAGTGAAAATGGTCTAAATGCTCTGTCACAGCACGACTAATCATCTGTTGGTTCTCGATCATGTCGGAATAAGATCCATTGATCCTTTTGCGTCTGTCACTACGCCCAACACTTGCGAGTTTGAAGCTCGTCACAGTCATCCAATCCCAGAATCCTACTCGGAATACCACAAAGAAGGTTTAGACTTTTCGGATTCTCAAGGATGCTACCAATGGATTCTAGCTTATACCACAAAGATTCTGATTAAGGAATCTAAGAGATACTCATTCAATCTAATGTAGAACGGAGGTGGTTGTCAGGCACACGTTCATGGATTGAGGAAGGTGATGAGTGTCACGGATTATCACCTTCTTCATAGTGAAGCGCGAATGAACATCTTAGATAGGAACAAGCGTGTTTGAATGGAAAACAGAAATAATTGCATTAATTCATCGAGACGCTGTAGAGCTCCTCACCCCAACAATGGAGTTTAGAGACTCATTCCGTCAAAGAGTACGAAATTCAGATCTAAAAATGTCATGAGATGCAAAATAAGTCTCTAAAAGTTGTTTAAATACTAGACTAGTAGCCTAGGTTAACAGAAAATGAATAAACTAAGATGAATAGTGCAGAAATCCACTTCTGGGGCCCACTTGGTGTGTACTGAGGCTGAGACTTAAGCTTCTCACATTCCTGGGCTGTTTCTGGAGTCGAACGCCAGGTTGTAACCTGTTTCTGGCGTTGAACTCCAACTTGCAACCTATTTCTGGCGCTGAACGCCAGACTGCAACATGGAACTGGCGTTGAATGCCAGTTTACATCGTCTATCTTCACGCAAAGTATAGACTATTATATATTTCTGGAAAGCCCTGGATGTCTACTTTCCAAACCAATTAAAAGCGCGCCAATTGGACTCCTGTAGCTCCAAAAAATGCATTCCGAGTGCAGGGAGGTCAGAATCCAACAACATCAGCAGTCCTTTTTCAGCCTGAATCAGATTTTTGCTCAGCTCCCTTAATTTCAGCCAGAAAATGTTTGAAATCATAGAAAAACATACAAACTCATAGTAAAGTCTAGAAATATATCTTTTGCCTAAAAACTAATAAAATTCTACTAAAAACTAACTAAAACATACTAAAACCTACATGAAATTACCCCAAAAAGCGTATAAAATATCCGCTCATCACAACACCAAACTTAAACTGTTGCTTGCCCCCAAGCAACTAGATAAATAAAATAGGATAAAAAGAAATTAAAAAGCAATGATATCTCAGAGTTGTAAGTGAAGCTCAGATTCTAATTAGATGAGCGGGACTAGTAGCTTTTTGCTTCTGAACAATTTTGGCATCTCACTTTTTCCTTTGAAATTCAGAATGATTGGCATCCATAGGAATTCAGAATTCAGATAGTATTATTGATTCTCCTAGTTTAGTATGTTGATTCTTGAACACAGTTACTTTATGAGTCTTGGTCGTGGCCCTAAGCACTTTGTTTTCCAGTATTACCACCGGATACATAAATGCCACAGACACATAACTGGGTGAACCTTTTCAGATTATGACTTAGCTTCGCTAGAGTCCCCAATTAGAGGTGTCCAGAGTTCTTAAGCACACTCTTTTTCTTTGGATCACGACTTTAACCACTCAGTCTCAAGCTTTTCACTTGGACCTGCATGCCACAAGCACATGGTTAGGGACAGCTTGATTTAGCCGCTTAGGCCTGGATTTATTTCCTTGGGCCCTCCTATCCATTGATGCTCAAAGCCTTGGATCCTTTTCACCCTTTCCTTTTGGTTTTAAGGGTTGTTTCTTTTTATTTATCCAATGATTCCTCTTTTTTTTTTCACTGCATTTTCTTGCTTCAAGAATCAATTTCATGATTTTTCAGATCATCAATAATATTTCTCTTGTTCATCATTCTTTCAAGAGCCAACACTTTTAACATTAATGAAATTCAATATAAAAAATATGCACTGTTCAGGCACTCATTCAGAAAACAAAAAGTATTGCCACCACATCTAAATAATTAGAATTTTTCTTATTAAGACTCGAAAAATAACTTGCCTCTTTATTCTAAAAATCTACTATTTTATTCATGTTTGATGATAATGCAAAAAATAAATTATAGCTTAATTGGAGATAAAATCAAAATAGATATACTAATTACAACTACTCCTATATAACTTCTAAGGTAAATTCCTGTAAGAATAAATATCACAGAGTTAAAGCTAAGATTAGGACTCAACAACCTTTATTTTGGGAAGTGGATGTTTCTCTAGTCTGTGGGGTGCTTGGTCCTTCAAGAGATAATTTTTGACGTTTAAGTTCTTTCAAGTCACGCCTTTGCTCTTCTTGTTCCCCAAGCAATTTGCAAAGCATGCTATTTTGATTATTCTATTCTTCCTTTATTTGGTCCATATCTTATTGCAACTTGGTAACAGATGCTTCAAGATGCTCCCAGTATTCAATTTGAGGAATTTTCGGGAGGAATTCCTGGGCTCTCCTCTTGAGGGGGTCATCCTGCACTTGTTGTTTTTCCATTGATGTTTTGGTGATTGGTCGCTCAACTGAGATATACTCAGTTATTCCCATCTTAACTCCAGCATCTTTACATAGCATAGATATTAAGCTTGGATAAGCCAATTTAGCATCTTTGGAGTTCTTGTTTGCAATTATGTAAAGTTCACACGAAATCAGCTGATGAACTTCCACTTCTCTTCCCAACATAATGCAGTGGATCATCACTGCTCTTTTAATGGTGACTTCAGAGCGGTTGCTAGTGGGCAGTATAGAACGCCCAATGAAGTCCAGCCAGCCTCTGGCGACTGGTTTGAGATCTTCTCTCTTGAGTTGATTTGGGACGCTCTTGGTGCTGGTGGTCCACCTGGTTCCAGGGAGGCATATGTCCTCTAGAATCTTGTCCAGGCCTTTATTTGTTCTCATCATTCTCCTATTAAAAGAGTCTGGGTCATCTTTCAGCTGAGGTAGCTTAAAGATCTCCCTGATTTTGTCAGGGTGGATGTGAACAATCTTTCCTCTGACCAAGGTCCAATAGTCATAGAGGGCAGTTCCAGATATTCTCTGCCTGTCTGTTTGCCACAGATTAGCGTAGAATTCCTGAACCATGTTTCTTCCCACCTTTGTTTCAGGATTAGCTAGGATTTCCCAGCTCCTGTTTCGAATTTGCTCTTGGATATCTGGATATTCATCTTCTTTCAGATCGAATTTGACTTCTAGGATCACTGACCTTAGACCCATTATTTTGTAGTAATGGTCTGAATGTTCTTTGGTTAAGAACTTTCCTTGATTCTAAAGTGGTTTTGGAATACTCTCTTTCTTGCCTCTTGGAGTGGGTTGTTTTCCTTTAGGAGCCATGATCTTAGTTGGTATGATTTAGTGATCACGGGTAAACATACCAAACTTAGAGATTTGCTTGTCCTCGAGCAAAAGAAGCGAAAGGAGAGGGATAGAAGGAGAGCTAGTAGCGAATGGTGGATGAGAGGAGGGAGGCCGAATGTGGATTTAAAGGGAGGGGTGGGTTTTCGAAAATTTTGAAGAAAGATAAGATAGAAGATATGATTTGTAAAAGATAAATATGATAGGAAAAAAATATAATTTAAAATTAAAAAGTTGTGAAAGAATTTGAAAAAGATAAATTTGAATTTTATTTTGAAAAAGATTTGAGATGAATTTGAAAGGATAATTGAGTTTTGAAAAAAAATTTGAAAAGAAGTTGGATGGGGTTTGAAAAAGGATTTGTGTTTATGAATTAAGATACATTTGATATTTTTGAAAAAGGGATTTTAGAAATAGGATTAAAATTTTTGGAATTGAAGGATGAGAGTTTGTAACATGTTTATGCAAGAAATCATGAATTGAAATATGAAAATTGAAAAAAATGTGAAGTAAAAATGAATTTACCTCCTCCCCACAATCCTGGCGTTAAACGCCCAAACGCTGCATGTTTTGGGCATTTAACGCCCATTTGTAGCTTCTCCTGGGCGTTCAACGCCCAACTATTGCTTCTAGCTGGCGTTGAACGGCAGGAACTCCTTTGTCACTGGGCGTTTTTCTGAACGCCCAGGACGCTGTAAATCTGGCGTTAAACGCCCAGAAGGTGCTTCTTTCTGGTGTTCAACGCCCAGAAGATGCTTCTTTCTGGTGTTTAATGCCCAAACAGCTATCCTTACTAGCGTTAAACACCCAGTAGATGCTTCTTTTAGGCGTTCAACACCCAAAATAACTCTTACTGGCTTTTTCGCACTAGTGAGCTTCCTTTTTGCTCTTTTATCCTGCGAATCCTTCTGTAACTTTGTGAACTCAAGCAATTGCTATTTTACCTTGAAGATAATTGACATAAATCTGTAAAAATCAATTAATTAACAAATAAGTTTTGTAAATGGCTGGGTTGCCTCCCAGCAAGCGCTTCTTTATTGTCTTTAGCTGGACTATTACTGAGCTTTAATCAAGTCTCAGTTTTGAGCATTCTTGCTCAAAATTGCTTTCAAGATAATGCTTAACTCTCTGTCCATTAACAGTGAACTTTTTGTTAGAATCATTATCCTGAAGCTCCACGTATCCATATGGTGATACACTTGTAATCACATATGGACCTCTCCACCGGAATTTCAATTTTTCGGGGAATAATCTGAGCCTAGAATTAAAAAGCAGAACTTTCTGCCCTGGCACAAAGACTCTGGATGACAGTTTCTTATCATGCCATCTTTTTGCTTTCTCTTTGTAAATTTTTGCATTCTCGAAAGCATTGAGTCTGAACTCCTCTAGCTCATTTAACTGGAGCAATCGTTTTTCTCCAGCGAACTTGGCATCAAGGTTTAGGAATCTGGTTGCCCAGTAGGCCTTATGTTCCAGTTCCACTGGCAAGTGACAGGCTTTTCCATACACAATCTGGTATGGAGAGGTCCCTATGTGAGTCTTGAATGCTGTTCTGTATGCCCACAGAGCATCATCCAAGCTTCTTGCCTAATCCCTTCTACGGTTAATCACAGTCCGTTCCAGGATTCTTTTAAGTTCTCTATTAGAGACTTCAGCTTGCCCATTTGTCTGTGGATGATATGGAGTGGCCACGCTGTGGCTAACTCCATATCGAACCAAAGCAGAGTAAAGCTGTTTATTACAGAAATGAGTGCCCCCATCACTGATTAGTACTTTAGCGATACCAAATCTGCTGAAGATATGTTTCTGGAGGAATTTCAGCACTGTCTTAGTATCATTAGTAGGTGTTGCAATAGCTTCCACCCATTTGGATACATAATCCACTGCCACTAGAATATAAGTATTTGAGTATGATAGTGGGAAAGGCCCCATGAAGTCAATGCCCCATACATCAAACAACTCAATCTCCAAGATCCCTTGTTGAGGCATGGCATAACTGTGAGGCAAATTGCCAAATCTTTGGCAACTGTCACAATTAGGTACAAACACTTAGGAGTCTTTATAGAGAGTAGGCCAGTAGAAGCCACATTGGAGGATGGTGCACGAAATTGTGATCATCAACAATGGCGCCAAAAACTTGGTAGCGCTCTCAATCGTGAATCACACTTAGTCACAACTCCGCACAACTGACCAGCAAGTGCACTGGGTCGTCCAAGTAATACCTTACGTGAGTAAGGGTCGATCCCACGGAGATTGTTGGTATAAAGCAAGCTATGGTCATCTTGTAAATCTCAGTCAGGCGGATTATAATTGATTATGGATTTTCGAATAATAATAAATAATAAACAGAAAATAAAGATAGAGTTACTCATGTAATTCAATGGTGGGAATTTCAGATAAGTGCGTGGAGGTGCTTATCCCTGTTGGATCTCTGCTTTCCTACTGTCTTCCTTCAATCCTTCTGATTCCTTTCCATGGCAAGCTGTATGTAGGGCATCACCGTTGTCAATGGCTACATCCCATCCTCTCAGTGAAAATAATCCAAATGCTCTGTCACAGCACGGCTAATCATATGTCGGTTCTCGATCATGTTGGAATAGAATCCCTTGATTCTTTTGCGTTTGTCATCACGCCCAACAATTGCAAGTTTGAAGCTCGTCACAGTCATTCAATCGCTGAATCCTACTCGGAATACCACATACAAGGTTTAGACTTTTCGGATTTTCATGAATGCCGCCATCAATTCTAGCTTATACCACGAAGATTCTGATTAAGGAATCCAAGAGATATGTGCCCGGTCTAAGGTAGAACGGAAGTGGTTGTCAGTCACGCGTTCATAGGTGAGAATGATGATGAGTGTCAGGGATCATCACATTCATCATGTTGAAGTGCAACGAATATCTTAGAATAAGAACAAGCGGAATTGAATGAGAATGCTTTGGTGCCAACATTTGCCTCCAAGTTTGAGGTAAACTTGAGCGCAAACGTTGGCCTCCCCTGCTCCAAGTTTTCGTCCAAGTTTGAGGTTCCCCTGGTGCTTGTTGTTGAGCCAATGTTTGCCTCCAAGTTTGAGGCAAACTTGGGCGCAAACTTGGCCTCCCCTGGTGCTTGTTGTTGAGCCAACGTTTACCTCCAAGTTTGAGGCAAACTTGGGCGCAAACTTGGCCTTCCCTGGTGCTTGTTGTTGAGCCAACATTTGCCTCCATGTTTGAGGCAAACTTGGGCGCAAACTTGGCCTCCCCCAGGGTGTATTTTTGCTACCTTCTGCCATCCCTTTCTTCAACCTTCCTCTAAGCCTTTTGGTCACCTGTCATCAATCAACAAATGCATCAAAGCTATGCTAAAATCATTAGACTTCTCATCATCCTTGACATATAAGCAATTATAGCACAAAACCTCATGAAAATGCATCAATTTATTCATGATTGATTGAATCTAAATACATATGAATTTCTACCCAAATGACTTACTTGTAACTCAAGAAAGTGCATAAAACCTATTAAAAACAAAGGAAAAAGGCTAGTAAAACTAGGCTAAGATGACTTGTCATCAAAGAGCAAGGTGGACGGGTTGAAACAACTGATGAGTTTCTTCAAAAGATTGTGCGGATGTCTTGTTCGTTGCCCCATTTAAAAGCTTTTCCTTTCTTCCTTCTTGGTGGCCAACCTAAAAGGGGAGAAAAAGAAAGAAAATTAAGCCTATAACAAAGATATTAAAGCAAATAGAACATAGGCGGGGGCTAATGCCAAATAAGAGTAAGGTTCTCAACCACATGGTAGCTACAACATGTGGGTGAGAAAACAATATAAGCTAAGGCATATCATTAAACTTGATGCAAGAGTAAAGGCAAAGCATAAGTAAATGTCATGAAGAACTTGTTGAGCATCAAGTTCAAACAAGAAAGAGTGGTCATGAAAGACAATATGAGGTTATATCAATGCACAAAGAATACAAGAGTCATAAAAGATTGAGCATTAATTTAAAAGTTTTATCACCCATCAATATCAAACAAGTCAAAGGGCACCAAAATAATGCAAGGAATTCTCAACAATTGAGTATAAGAATTCAACACCATTATTTCAATTAAAAACTTAGAAAATAAAATGAAAACAGCCTATAAAAACAAAATTGAAATGCAAAGAATAGAAGTATGCAAATGCAATAGACAAAAAAAATGGAAGATGAGAAAAAAAAACTCTTTTTTTTTTGCGGACGCGGACGCGTCACGCACGCCCACGCGTCGATGCGCAAATTGGCAGAAGGACACTGGTGTCGAAATTGTGATCATTAACAATGGCTCCAAAGGCTTGGTGCTCTCAAACGTGAATCACAATTTGTCATAACTCTGCACAACTAACCAGCAAGTGTACTGGGTCGTCCAAGTAATACCTTACGTGAGTAAAGGTTGATCCCACAGAGATTGTTGGTATGAAGCAAGCTATGGTCATCTTGTAAATCCCACTCAGGCGGATTTAACTGGATTAAGAGATTATTGGTTTAAATAAAGATAATAAAATAAATAGAAAATAAAGATAAGGTTACTCATGTAATTCAATGGTGGGAATTTCAGATAGGTGTATGGAGGTGCTGTATTACTTCTGAATTTTGAGTAAACCTCTTTAGGCAATTCTTAGCCATATGTCCTGGTTTGTTACAAATATAGCACTTGAATGTTCCAAACAGGCAGGGTCTATTACCATGATCCTTCCCACACTGCCTACATGTAGTATTCACCTGTGCCTGTTTAGGTTGTTTACCACTATCCTGCCTTGGTCTATGATGAGCGGATAATTTATACGCTTTTTGGCATTGTTTTTAGTATGTTTTTAGTATGTTTTAGTTAGTTTTTATTATATTTTTATTAGTTTTTAGTTAAAATTCACTTTTCTGGACTTTACTATGAGTTTGTGTATTTTTTTGTGATTTCAGGTATTTTCTGGCTGAAATTGAGGGACCTGAGCAAAAATCTGATTCAGAGGCTGAAAAGGACTGCAGATGCTGTTAGATTCTGACCTCCCTGCACTCGAAGTGGATTTTCTGGAGCTACAGAAGCCCAAATTGCGCGCTCTTAATTGCGTTGGAAAGTAGACATCCTGGGCTTTCCAGCAACGTTTAATAGTCCATACTTTGCCCGAGATTTGATGGCCCAAACAGGCGTTCCAAGTCAGCTCAAGAATTCTGGCGTTTAACGCCGGAACTGGCACAAGAATGGGAGTTAAACGCCCAAACTGGCACAAAAGCTGGCGTTTAACTCCAAGAAAAGTCTCTACACATGAAAGCTTCAATGCTCAGCCCAAGCACACACCAAGTGGGCCCGGAAGTGGATTTTTATGTCATTTACTCATCTTTGTAAACCCTAAGCTACTAGTTCTCTACAAATAGGACCTTTTGCTATTGTATTTTCATCTTTGATCAGTCTTATGCTATCTTAGATCACGTTTTGGGGGCTGGCCTCACGGCCATGCCTAGACCTTGTGCTTATGTATTTTCAACGGTGGAGTTTCTACACACCATAGATTAAGGTGTGGAGCTCTGCTGTACCTCGAGTATTAATTCAATTACTATTGTTCTTCTATTCAATTCGGCTTATTCTTGTTCTAAGATATCACTTGTTCCTCAACTTGATGAATGTGATGATCCGTGACACTCATCATCATTCTCACCTATGAACGTGTGCCTGACAACCACCTCCGTTCTACCTTTGATTGAGTGGATATCTCTTGGATCCCTTAATCGGAATCTTCTTGGTATAAGCTAGAATTGATGGCGGCATTCAATAGAATCCAGAAGGTCTAAACATTGTCTGTGGTATTCTGAGTAGGATTCAAAGATTGAATGACTGTGACGAGCTTCAAACTCGCGATTGTGGGGCATTAGTGACAGACGCAAAAGAATCACTGGATTCTATTCCGACATGATCGAGAACCGACAGCTGATTAGTCGTGCTGTGACAGAGCGCGTTGAACATTTTCACTGAGAGGACGAGACTGTAGCCATTGACAATGGTGATGCCCAACATACAGCTTGCCATGGAAAGGAGTAAGAAGGATTAGATGAAGACAGTAGGAAAGCAGAGAGACGGAAGGGACAAAGCATCTCCATACGCTTATCTGAAATTCTCACCAATGAATTACATAAGTATCTCTATCTTTATTTTATGTTTTATTCATCTTTTAATCATTAATCCTCCATAACCATTTGAATCCGCCTGACTGAGATTTACAAGATGACCATAGCTTGCTTCATACCAACAATCTCCGTGGGATCGACCCTTACTCGCGTAAGGTTTATTACTTGGACGACCCAGTGCACTTGCTAGTTAGTTGTGCGAAGTTGTGATAAAGAGTTGAGATTGCAATTGAGCGACCATGTTGATGGCGCCATTGACGATCACAATTCCGTGCACCAAGTTTTTGGCGTCGTTGCCGGGGATTGTTTGAGTTTGGACAACTGATGGTTCATCTTGTTGCTTAGATTAGGTATTTTTCTTCAGAATTTTTAAGAATGAATTCTAGAGTTTCAAGGTGATGTTTTCATCATCACCAAAGCTGATTGATTCTCATCAATTTAGCTCTTGAATGTAATGTCCTGCTGAAGCTTGGCTAGCCATGTCTAATTTCTTTAGACTAAAGCTTTAGACTAACATTGCATGATTCCTGGAATTCTCATTAAGAATTTTGAATCCTTTATTTTTCTTTTCCACTCAATTTTCGAAAAAAAATCCAAAAAAATTATAAAATCTTAAAACCAAAAATTTTTTTGTTTCTTGTTGAGTCTAGTGTCTCATTTTAAGTTTGGTGTCAATTGCATGTTTCTATTCTTCTTGCATTTTTTTCGAATTCAATCATGTGTCTTCATTAATCTTCAAGTTGTTCTTGATGATTTCCTTGTTCTGATCTTTAAATTCTCTTGTCTTGAGTGTTTTGTTGTTTCTCATATGCATTCTCATTTTGTTAGTGTCAATAGTATACAAACTTCTAAGTTTGGTGTCTTGCATGCATTATTTATTTGATCTTAGTTTCATTTTGATTATTCCTCATTATTAAAAGTCCAAAAAAAAATTTTAATTTGTGTCTTTTCAAGTCAATAATACAGAGAATTGAAGATTCAGAACATACAGCAGAGGAATTACACAGAAAAAGCTGGGCGTTCAAAACACCTAGTGAGGAAGGAAAACTGGCGTTTAAAAGCCAGCCAGGGTACCTGGCTGGGCGTTTAACGCCCAAAGGGGTAGCATTTTGGGCGTTAAACGCCAGAATGGATACCATTCTAGGCGTTTAACGCCAGGATGGCACAAGAGGGAAGATTTTCTTTTTTATTCAAATTTTTTTCAAGTTTTCATAATTTTTCAAAACCAAATCTTTTTCAAATCATATCTTTTCAATCATATATTTTCAAAATCAATTTCTTTCCACTTTTCAAAAATACTTGCTAACAATTAATGATTTGATTCAACATTTCAAGTATGTCGCCTTTTCTGTTGAGAAAGGTTTAATGTCTGAATCATATCTTTTAAATTTCTTGTTAGCCATGTCATTAATTTTCAAAATCAAATCTTTTTAAATTATTTTTCAAATCATATCTTCTCAATCATATCTTTTTAAAATTATGTCTTTTCAATCATATCTTTTTATCACATTTTTTTCAAAATTAATTTTTCAATCATATCTTTTTGATTTCTAATTTCAAAATCTTTTTCAATTTCACTTGATTTCTTTCCCAATCTTAGTTTTCGAAAATCAATTACCATTTTTCAAAATTTCTTTTAATTAATTCACTTTAATTTTCGAAAATTTCTTCCCCTCTTCTCACATCCTTCTATTTATGGACTAACACTCCTCCTCAATGCACAATTCAAACTCTATCTTTCTTGATAAGTTCGAATTCTTCTGCCTCTTCCTTCTATTTTTCTTTTCCTCTGACACCTCAAGGAATCTATATACTATGACATAGAGGATTCCATACTTTCTTGTTCTCTTCTCTTTCATATGAGCAGGAGCAAAGACAAAAGAATTCTTGTTGAGGCTTACCCTAAACCTGAAAGGACCCTAAAGCGAAAGCTAAGAGAAGCTAAAGCACTACTCTCTGAAAAGGACCTAACAGAAATCTTCAAACAAGAAGAAGACATGGCAGCTGAAAACAATAACAATGCCAACAATGCAAGGAAGGTGCTGGGTGACTTTACTGCACCTACTCCTGACTTCTATGGGAGAAGCATCTCTATCCCTGCCATTGGAGCAAACAACTTTGAGCTTAAGCCTCAATTAGTTTTTCTAATGCAACAGAATTGCAAGTTCCATGGACTTCCATTGGAAGATCCTCATCAGTTTTTAGCTGAATTCTTGCAAATCTGTGACACTGTCAAGACCAATGGGGTTGACCTTGAGGTCTACAGACTTATGCTATTCCCTTTTGCTGTAAGAGACAGAGATAGGATATGGTTGGACTCACAACCTAAAGAAAGCCTGAACTCATGGGAAAAGCTAGTCAATGCCTTCTTGGCAAAGTTCTTTCCACCTCAAAAATTGAGTAAGCTTAGAGTGGAAGTCCAAACCTTCAGACAGAAGGAAGGTGAATCCCTCTGTGAAGCTTGGGAAAGATACAAACAATTGATCAGAAAGTGTCCCTCTGACATGCTTTCTGAATGGAGCATCATAGGTATCTTCTATGATGGTTTGTCTGAACTGTCCAAGATGTCATTGGATAGATCTGCTGGAGGATCTCTTCATCTGAAGAAAACGCCTGCAGAAGCTTAAGAACTCATTGAAATGGTTGCAAATAACCAATTCATGTACACTTATGAAAGGAATCCTGTGAACAATGGGACAAATTAGAAGAAAGGAGTTCTTGAGATTGATACTCTGATTGCCATATTGGCTCAGAACAAAATATTGACTCAGCAAGTCAATATGATTTCTCAAAGTCTGTCTGGAATGCAAACTGCACCAGGCAGTACTAAGGACGCTTTATCTGAAGAAGAAGCTTATGATCTTGAGAGCCCTTCAATGGAAGAGGTGAATTACATGGGGGAACCCTATGGAAACACCTATAATCCTTCATGGAGAAATCATCAAAATCTCTCATGGAAGGATCAACAGAGACCTCAACAAGGTTTCAACAACAATAATGATGGAAGAAACAGGTTTGGCAATGGCAAGCCTTTTCCATCATCTTCTCAGTAACAGATAGAGAATTCTAAGCAGAGCCACTCTGACTTAGCAACCATGGTCTCTGATCTAATCAAAACCACTCAAAGTTTCATGACTGAAACAAGGTCCTCCATTAAAAACTTGGAGGCACAAGTGGGTCAGCTGAGTAAGAAAGTTACTGAACTCCCTCCTAGTACTCTTCCAAACAATACAGAAGAGAATCCAAAAGGAGAGCGTAAGGCCATCAACATGGCCGAATTTGGAGAGGAGAAAGAGGCAGTGAACGCCACTGAGGAAGACCTCAATGGACGTCCACTGGCCTCCAATGAGTTCCCTAATGAGGAACCATGAGAATCTGAGGCTCACACTGAGACCATAGAGATTCCATTGGATTTACTTTTGCCATTCAAGAGCTCTGATGAGTATTCTTCCTCTGAAGAGGACGAAGATGTCACTGAAGAGCAAGTTGCTAAGTACCTTGGAGCAATCATGAAGCTAAATGACAAGTTATTTGGTAATGAGACTTGAGAGGATAAACCCCCTTTGCTCACCAAAGAACTGGATGACTTGACCAGGCAGAGATTACCTCAAAAGAGACAGAACCCTGGGAAGTTCTCAATACCTTGTACCATAGGCACCATGACCTTTGAGAAGGCTCTGTGTGACCTAGGGTCAAGCATAAACCTCATGCCTTTCTCTGTAATGGAGAAGCTAGGAATCTTTGAGGTACAAGCTGTAAGAATCTCACTAGAGATGGCAGACAATTCAAGAAAACAAGCTTATGGACTTGTAGAGGATGTTCTGGTAAAGGTTGAAGACCATTACATCCCTGATGATTCCATAGTCCTAGAGACTGGGAAGTGCATGGATGAATCCATCATCCTTGGTAGACCTTTCCTAGCCACAGCAAAGACTGTGATTGATGTGGACAGAGGAGAATTGATCATTCAAGTGAATGAAGAATCCTTTGTGTTTAAGGCTCAAGGATACCCCTCTGTAACCATGGAGAGGAAGCATGAAGAGCTTCCCTCAAAACAGAGTCAAACAGAGCCCCCACGGTCAAACTCTAAGTTTGGTGTTGGGAGGCCACAACCAACTTCTAAGTTTGGTATTGAACCCCCACATTCAAACTCTAAGTTTGGTGTTGGGAGGTTCCAACATTGCTCTGAGTATCTGTGAGGCTCCATGAGAGCCCACTGTCAAGCTATTAACATTAAAGAAGCGCTTGTTGGGAGGCAACCCAATGTTATATTTATCTATTTTCCATTGTTATTTTATGTTTTTTTGTAGGTTGATGATCATGTGAAGTCACAAAATCAATTGAAAAAGCAAAAACAGAATGAAAAATAGAAAGAAAAATAGCACACCCTGGAGGAAAACTTGCTGGCGTTTAAACGCTAGTGAAAACAGCAAATGGGCATTTAACGCCCAGTCTGGCACCATTCTGGGCGTTTAACGCCAGAAAGGGGCACCAGACTGGCGTTTAACGCCAGAATGGGCACCAAGCTTGCGTTAAACACCAGAAATGGGCACCAGCCCAGTGTTTAATGCCAGGATTGGCAGAAGGAGCATTTTTGCTCGCCACTTGGTGCAGGGATGAATTATCCTTGACACCTGAGGATCTGTGGACCCCACAGGATCCCCACTTACCCCACCACTCTCTCTCTTCTTCACCCATTCACCAATCACCTCAACACCTCTTCCCCAAAAACCCCTCACCTATCAAATCCTACTATTCTCTTCACTACTCACATCCATCCTTTATAAAATCCCACCTACCTTACCATTCAAATTCAAACCACTTGCCCTCCCAAACCCACCCATACATGACCGAATCCAACCCCTCTCTCCACCCCTATCTAAACCCATCTTCACCCCTTCATTTCCACACAACCTAAACACTACTTCTTCCCCCTTAGCCGAAACACAAAGCCCCCTCCATCTCCTCTATTTCTTTTTCTTCTACTCTCTTCTTTCTTCTTTTGCTCGAGGACGAGCAAACCTTCTAAGTTTGGTGTGGTAAAAGCAATGATTTTTGTTTTTCCATAACAATTTATGGCACCTAAGGCCGGAGAAACCTCTAGAAAGAGGAAAGGGAAGGCAAAAGCTTCCACCTCCGAGTCATGGGAGATGGAGAGATTCATCTCAAGGGTGTATCAAGACCACTTCTATGAAGTTGTGGCCATGAAGAAGGTGATCCCCGAGGTCCCTTTCAAACTCAAAAAGAGTGAATATCTGGAGATCCGACATGAGATCCAAAGAAGAGGTTGGGACGTTCTTACCAACCCCATTCAATAAGTCGGAATCTTAATGGTTCAAGAGTTCTATGCCAATGCATAGATCACCAAGAACCATGATCAAAGTGTGAACCCGGACCCAAAGAATTGGCTTACAATGGTTCGGGGGAAATGCTTAGATTTTAGTTCGGAAAATGTAAGGTTGGCATTCAACTTGCCCATGATGTAAAGGAGATGAACACCCTTACACTAGAAGGGTCAACTTTGATCAAAGGTTGGACCAAGTCCTCATAGACATTTGTGAAGAGGGCGCTCAATGGAAGATAGATTCAAGAGGGAAGCCGGTTCAACTGAGAAGGCATGACCTCAAGCCCGTGGCTAGGGGATGGTTAGAGTTTATCCAACGCTCAATCATTCCCACTAGCAACCGGTCCAAAGTTACTATAGACCGGGCTATCATGATTCATAGCATCATGATTGGAGAGGAAATAGAAGTTTATGAGGTTATATCCCAAGAACTTTATAAGGTGGCAGATAAGTCCTCTACCTTGGCAAGGTTAGCCTTCCCTCATCTCATTTGTCACCTCTGTAATTCAGTTGGAGTTAAGATAGAGGGAGACATCCTCATTGATGAGGACAAGCCCATCAACAAGAAAAAGGATGGAGCAAACAAGAGATCCCACTCATCATGAAATCCATGAGATGCCTCAAGGGATGCACTTTCCTCCATAAAACTATTGGGAGCAAATCAACACCTCCCTAGGAGAATTGAGTTCCAACATGGGACAACTAAGGGTGGAGCACCAAGAACATTCCATCTTCCTCCATGAAATTAGAGAAGATCAAAGAATCATGAGAGAGGAGCAACAAAGGCAAGGAAGAGACATTAAGGAGCTCAAGCACCCCATAAGATCTTCAAGAGGAAGAACAAGCCGCCATCACTAAGGTGGACCCATTCTTTAATCTCCTTGTTCTTTTTTTTTTCAAATTTTTATGCTTATGTTTATCTATGTTTATGTCTTATGATCATTAGTGTCTTAGTGTCTATGCCTTAAAGTTATGAATGTCCTATGAATCCATCACCTTTCTTAAATGAAAAATGTTCTTAATTAAAAAAAAAGAGAAGAATTGCATGAATTTTGAATTTTATAACAGATTAATTATTTTGATGTGGTGGCAATACTTTGACTTCTGAATGTATGCTTGAACAATGCATATGTCTTTTGAATTTGTTGTTCATGAATGTTGGCTCTTGAAAAAATGATGAAAAAAGGAGACATGTTACTGAGGATCTGAAAAATCATAAAAATGATTCTTGAAGCAAGAAAAGGCAGTGAATACAAATATATATATATATATATATATATATAAAGTTGTGATCCAAGGCAAAAAGAGTGTGCTTAAGAACCCTGGACACCTCTAATTGGGGACTCTAGCAAAGCTGAGTCACAATCTGAAAAGGTTCACCCAGTTTTGTGTTTGTGGCATGTATATATCCGGTGGTAATACTGGAAGACAGAGTGCTTTGGGCCACGGCCAAGACTCATAAAGTAGCTGTGTTCAAAAATCATCATACTTAACTAGGAGAATCAATAACACTATCTGGATTCTGAGTTCCTATAGAAGCCAATCATTATGAATTTCAAAGGATAGAGTGAGATGCCAAAACTGTTCAGAGGCAAAAAGCTAAAAGCCCCGCTCATCTAATTAATACTGATCTTCATAGATGTTTTTGGAATTCATTGAATATTCTCTTCTTTTTATCTTATTTGATTTTTAGTTGCTTGGGGACAAGCAACAATTTAAGTTTGGTGTTGTGATGAGCGGATAATTTATACGCTTTTTGGCATTGTTTTTAGTACGTTTTAGTTAGTTTTTATTATATTTTTATTAGTTTTTAGTTAAAATTCACTTTTCTGGACTTTACTATGAGTTTGTGTGTTTTTCTGTGATTTCCGGTATTTTTTGGCTGAAATTGAGGGACCTGAGCAAAAATCTGATTCAGAGGCTGAAAAGGATTGCAGATGCTGTTGGATTCTGACCTCCCTGCACTCGAAGTGGATTTTCTAGAGCTACAGAAGCCCACTTGGCGCGCTCTTAATGGCGTTGGAAAGTATACATCCTGGGCTTTCCAGCAATGTATAATAGTCCATACTTTGCCCGAGATTTGATGGCCCAAACAGGCGTTCCAAGTCAGCTCAAGAATTCTAGTGTTTAACGCCGGAACTGGCACAAGAATGGGAGTTAAACGTCCAAACTGGCACAAAAGCTGGCGTTTAACTCCAAGAAAAGTCTCTACACATGAAAGCTTCAATGCTCAGCCCAAGCACACACCAAGTGGGACCGGAAGTGGATTTTTATGTCATTTACTCATCTTTGTAAACCCTAAGCTACTAGTTCTCTACAAATAGGACCTTTTGCTATTGTATTTTTATCTTTGATCAGTCTTATGCTATCTTAGATCACGTTTTGGGGGCTGGCCTCACGGCCATGCCTAGACCTTGTGCTTATGTATTTTCAACGGTGGAGTTTCTACACACCATAGATTAAGGTGTGGAGCTCTGCTGTACCTCGAGTATTAATGCAATTACTATTGTTCCTCTATTCAATTTGGCTTATTCTTGTTCTAAGATATCACTTGTTCCTCAACTTGATGAATGTGATGATCCGTGACACTCATCATCATTCTCACCTATGAACATGTGCCTGACAACCACCTCTGTTCTACCTTAGATTGAGTGGATATCTCTTGGATCCCTTAATCAGAATCTTCGTGGTATAAGCTAGAATTGATGGCGGCATTCAAGAGAATCCGGAAGGTCTAAACCTTGTCTGTGGTATTCTGAGTAGGATTCAAGGATTGAATGACTGTGACAAGTTTCAAACTCGCGATTGTGGGGCGTTAGTGACAGACGCAAAAGAATCAATGGATTCTATTCCGACATGATCGAGAACCGACAGCTGATTAGCCGTGCTGTGACAGAGCGCGTTAAACATTTTCACTGAGAGGACGGGACTGTAGCCATTGACAACGGTGATGCCCAACATACAGCTTGCCATGGAAAGGAGTAAGAAGGATTAGATGAAGACAGTAGGAAAGCAGAGAGACGGAAGGGACAAAGCATCTCCATACGCTTATCTGAAATTCTCACCAATGAATTACATAAGTATCTCTATCTTTATTTTATGTTTTATTCATCTTTTAATCATTAATCCTCCATAACCATTTGAATCCGCCTGACTGAGATTTACAAGATGACCATAGCTTGCTTCATACCAACAATCTCCGTGGGATCGACCCTTACTCGCGTAAGGTTTATTACTTGGACGACCCAGTGCACTTGCTGGTTAGTTGTGCGAAGTTGTGATGAAGAGTTGAGATTGTAATTGAGCGTATCATGTTGATGGCGCCATTGATGATCACAATTCTGCCCACCAGTCTACTTTCATTTCCACCTGTAAGGTAAACAGGAACGTTACCAGTTTGTGGGTTTCTTCGCTGTGGCACACTAGGTGTCTTGATATTTGTCCTTCGCGGTTGCCAATTATAACTGCTGTTGTTCCTTAATGGAAATCTTTAACGACTTGCTTTAGATGCAGTTACCTTCTTAGCACATTCTTCCACTAACTTACACTTATTAACCAGCTTAGCAAAATTTTGAATCTCCAATGGAACTACCGAACTCATCAGATCCTCACGAAGGCCCTCTTCAAACTTCAAGCACTTCCATTCTTCGAAGTCAACAGGATTCCCTTAACAGACCTTGGAGAAATGGCATAAGTCATTAAATTTACGGGCATATTCTGCAACAGTTGTGTTACCCTGTTTCAATTGCATAAGTTCCATTTCCTTAGTGTCACGAGCTGCCCTCAGAAAATACTTCTTATAAAATTCATCGTTAAAAGTGTCCAAAGGAATATTGCCTTCATCCTATTGCAATAATCGTTGTATCCCCTGCCACCAATACGCAGCTTCTCCTTCCAGCATATATGTAGCAGTGATCGTTCGATACCTGAAACCAATTATCAACATCGATTGCAATGAGTGTACCTTTGAACTTAGGCGGTTTAACCTTTAGAAAGGTCGCAAGGGTCATAGGTCTTTCAGGATGCCGCAAATTATTCTCATCATTCCCATTATCTTCTCCATGTTCATTCTCATTCCCGTTTCTCACTCCAAGACGTTCAACAGCCATAGCCGCTGCTACCGCAGCCTCACGCACTGCTTCAGCCACATTGTTCATGGTAGCCATAAACGTTTCCTGTTCCCTCTTGTAGTTAATATTAGGAATTCCTTCCCGTACACCTCGTCTCCGTGAACCCATTATGGTCTTGTTCACACCAAACAATCATTATTAATGTGATCAGTCTTAACACTTTAAGTCAAGTGTGAACATTCCCAAGATGAAAACACAGAGACAATCATGCAATACATAACATCAAGATATCCTATAAGCATGAGACACACAACAGACTATGCAATAAAGCATAGTCAGTCCACTCCCCAGGCTCTACTGGGAACGAACTACTCTGATACTAAATTGTAATGACCCAACTTCCAGTATGCCAATCACATTGCTGTATCCCACAGCCTTCACCAACCTACCCTCTACGCGATCCCGTCGCTACTGCCTACCTAACCTCCTTAGCACTAGACAATCACAAATAATGCAAGCAAGTAAAACACAAGTAATATACATATATAGCAGGTAATTCATCTAGCATTTAGGCATATTATTCAAATAGGCATAACTCAAGTAATCAAACCAAGCAAGCATATAGAAGATACAAATGATGAATGCCTGTCCTATGGCTCGTTGGTACAGAATTTATAACCCACAAACTAACCGACAAGTGCACCAGGTCGTACCAAGTAGTACCTCAAGTGAATGAGGGTCGATCCCACAAGGATTGATGGACTAAGCAATAATGGTTGATTAATTTACTTAGTTTGACAAACAGGAAAGAGTGTTGAGAGTTCAAATGCATCAAACAGTAATTCAGAAAATCAGAAAAGCAAGCAGTAAACAAGTTCCAGATTGACTTTTCTTACTAACTATTTTAATCATGCAGGATTCAATTCATGGCAACTATATGTGACTAAACCATAATTCCTTAGACCTTTTTAGTCTCCTCTAACCTTCATCAACCACCAATTTATTGGTCACTTAATTCCAATTAGAGGGTGAAGTTCAATTTTAGTTATATGCCACAAAAATTCTAATTATCCAAATATAAGAGGATTATATGTCACGTATCTTGTTAAGACCAGATAATTAGTGATTTAGGAAAATATGTTTTCAAGCTGTTGTTCAAGTAAAGAGCTTTTCCAAGTTATACAAGAACTCAATTAGAATAAGGGTTATACTTCCGTTCCACCTAGATTCATAAGATAAAGAATGAAAACAATTCTTGAAATAGAATTTAGTACATGAATTAAAATAGAAAAATAATAGTATCAATCCATACAATAGACAGAGCTCCTAACCTTAACAGTGGAGGTTTAGTTGCTCATGGTTCAAAGAGGAAACTAGGATTCTGTAAAACTGTAAATTATGGAATGAGGTAGAAGAGAAAAGATGAGCCCAAAGGGATGAATCTTTTCCTTTTTATATCTAATCCTAATTAATATAAAATATATTTTCTAAAACTAAATAATATCTTTTCCTATTTGTAAATAAAATAAAGTTTAAATCAAAATAAAATAAAGTCTTCGTGCAGCTTCAATTGAGCGAATGGGGACCACCTTAGGATTATTCGCGGCGCCAAACTTGGAGAATCCCAAGTTTGGTGCCACGTAGCCCGAATGAAATCTTGGATTATGGTGATCATGGAGCCAAACTTGGAAAACTCCAAGTTTGACTTCACTTCAGCGCCTTGCGATTCCTGGGGTTCTTCAGCATTGGCACCAAACTTGAAACCTCTCAAGTTTGGCTTCAAGTTAACGCTATGCACTTCTTGGAGGTGGGTGAGTGTGGTGCCAGACTTGGAAAATTCCAAGTTTGGCTTCACTTTGACCGAATGCTTTGGAAGATTATATGATCATGGTGCCAAACTTGAAAAATCCAAAGTTTGGCGCCACCAAGGTAGTGATTCCAAATAAGAAGTATAAACTATTATATATCGTTGGAAAGCTCTAGAAGTTAGCTTTCTAATGTTACTAGAATCACATCAATTGGACCTCTGTAGCGTAAGTTATGTTCGTTAGAGTGCAAGGAGGTTAGGGTTGACAACATCATCCACTTTCTTTCTCTTCTTCTATAAAACTCTGTAGAATCCATCCAAATGCTACCTGAAATAAACAAAATTGCATACACTCAAAGTACCATTCATAGTGGCTAAAAATTATTTAAATTGTGATTAAACTTAACAATTAAAATGCAAATTCACTAGGAAAAAATAGGATAGATGCTCACGCGTCACTCGTGATATAACTTGTCGGTTATAAAGCCACCCCCGACACAAAATCCAGACAGCAACAACATGGATTAGTCTTTCTATTCTGCATACTCAGGAGGAATAATTCCGATGGATGAGTGCCCTACCACCTTCTCCTTTCAGAGGAAAATGTTCCGAGGGAGAGTATCATACCACCTTCCTCTGGATGCCACATGATTATGTAGGTTATTTCCCTATCACCTTGTAACCCGAGAGAAATGTGAGTGAAAAGCATAGCTTCAACTATCACATCTCAACATAGGCAGGAGAATGTCCCAGCCCCTACGCCAACACCGGTACCTCGACAAGTAGGAGACTGCCACAGCCCTTGCTCGGGGTGCATGGCAACTTACCAAAATAATGCATGTCACGTGAGCGAGAGACTGCTACAGCCCTCACATCTGAATATAGGTGGGAGACTGCCACAGCCCCTATGACGGAAAACAAAGTATATCACAATCACATAATCAATCTCATCATCCAGCCTCAATATCACAAGCTCATCATCATCATCCCCATTAATTCACAAGACAAAAACCACCTGTTCCGAGGGTTTGCCTGAAACGTGCAGCTCGGTCGTCTGGAAAGGCCCGAGGTAGAGGGGTTCAGTGACCCGAGCTTGATATGCAGAATTGTTGGTGGTTGTACCTGCAATGACACTCCGATGCTTAAGTTAGCATGGGTCCAAGCAGATATGTGTAGATTTGGAATGAATGCCATACCTGGGTGCTCCAGTGTATTTATAGTGGTTGGCAGTGATCTTCCCCGGATAAGATATTCTTATCTTATCTTATCTTTGGGAGTTTTATCTCTATCTTTGTGGAACCGCCTATTCTAGGCCTTTTCGGCCTTTAGGTTTGGGCTGCGTTCCTTTTGATGGGCCTTCCTTGCTCTTTGTCCGAGGTCCGACCTTTAGGTGTGAGCTTTTAGGACAAGGTCGGACCTCTTACGAATTTGCCGAGTTGGAGGACCCCGGTCAGGGTATGAACAGTGCCCCTGCCCGAGTTCGTCCTTTTTTTTGGGAGGTCGTGCTCGGGCATAGTAGTCTGTTTTTCAAAATTCAAAAATGGCCGTTTCCTGCATTTATTGCATTTTACCGTTTTTCCTCGATTTCCGTTCGGGCTCTGTGAAGGCTTTATTTATTTGCTCCTTTCCTCCTTTCTGCGTTTGTTTTTCTTATGCTTTTACGAGCGCCGCTTCTTCTTTCTCTTTTGTTCTGCTTTCCAGAATCTTTCTGTGTGTCTTTCCGGGGTTTCCTCTGTGCCGTCGTTTCGTTCTCCTTGCTTCGGAGCTTTTCGTTTTCGTTTCTTTTTCCAGGTTTGTTCCCATGTTTCTCTTTTCTCGTGATCATATGCTTCTGTTCTTTGTGTGGCTCTTGTTTATTTCTGTTTTCTTTATGCCTGGGTTGCCCCAAAAGAGGTGCCGCAATTGCTGTTGTTTTTATATGGGGGGGCTCTTTTTTGTTCTCTGGTGTTTTTGTTCTGTGTTGCCCCACTTTTCTTCTTGCTTTGCTGAATGGGTTTTCGTTGTCTTCTTTATGTGATTTTTTGTCTGCTGTTGTATTCTTCTTTGTAGGTAAGAATTTTTATGTCTCGAAAGGTTCTTCAAGCGATGTCGACTAAAATTCCATGTGGTCTTGATTGGGTAGACCCTCTTCCTCTAAGAGTTCCTACCGTGGTCGATTCTGAGTACTTAGTTAGGTTCCGTAGGCATTGTAGCATATGTGAAAATAGAGAGTCTGAGAGGGATTATGAACTAGTTGCCCCGGATTCCGAGGAGAGAGTATGCTTCCCGCCCCTAGATAGTTCCGAGAAGCTTTTCTTTATGCTTATGACTGTTTTTTCTCTAAGCTGGGCGTCCGACTTCCTTTTACCGATCTGGAGTCTGAGGTATTGTGGTCTTGTAATCTTGCTCCTACGCAGCTCCATCCAAATTCTTGGGCGTTTTTAAAGCTGTTTCAACTTTTGTGTCAGTTCTTGGGCGTTGCTCCCTCTATTTCTCTTTTTTCCTACTTGTTTGTGTTGACAAAGCCAGGGTCGGGTGGAGGGAAGGTATCTTGGGTTTCTTTTAGGGCTAACCAGGGAAGGAAGTTTTGCACCCTGTATGATGAGTCCTTTCATGATTTTAAGAACTTCTATTTCAAGGTCCGGGCTACTGGAGATGTCCGACCTTTCTTTTTAGATGAGAGTGGGGAGCCTTCTTTTCCTCTTTGTTGGCAGGAGAAAGTAGTGTCTACTAAGTATACCTTTGAGAGTCTAGATGAGGTGGAGCAGGCTTTTGTGGGTGTGGTAAGCAGTTTATGGGGTCGGGCACCTCACTTGGACACGAAGAAAATGTTGGGGGATCCAAGCCTTCTCCGTTCCGAGTTAGGTAGTTCCCGACCCTTCCGAGATTATCCTTTTGGTATTTTGGCTTTGCTTGTTTTTGTTTTGGTGGAATTTCTGTCTTGGTGATCCTTTTCTTTTATTTTTGCAGAGATGTCTTCTCAGGCGGATTCCATGAAGTATCTTCGTCGGACGAAGAAGTCCGTGGCTGCTCGAAATATCGAGGCTGGGGAGGCTTCTGCCCGATCTTCTCCGAAGAAGACTACTGTGGGTGTCGCTACTCGGTCGAAGACTATTCCGACTCCCCAGTTTCGACCTATAAATCAGGATCCTCCGACCTCTGGACCCGGTAACTCTTCCCCTCCTTCGTCCTCGGGTCCTACTCCCAAGAAGCAGAAGACCTCTCAAGAGCTTGCGGGTTTTAATGATAAGGATTTTGATGCTCTTGGTTGGGTTGAACAGCATATTCTCCCTCAGACTTTTATTTCTACTGATGATGTGTCTATGGAGCACCATTTTCAGTATATGGCGCGGAGCTGTGTCCGGATGGCTAGTCTTCATGCCGCTATTGCCCGGGAGTTCAGGAAATCCCCCATTGGTGCGACCAGTTCCCGACTTGAGAAGGCTCAATCTGAGTTCAAGAGGATTAGTGAACTGAAGGCTGCTAGGATTTCTGAGCTGGAGGCATCTTTGGAGAAGGAGAAAGCTAAAGCTACCGCGGCTGTGGCGGCAGCGAATGCATCTGAGGAGATGGCGAAGGCGGCGAAGGAGAGTTATACTCGAACATATGCCGAGCTTGTGGAGACAAAGGAGAGGTTGCAATCCGCTCAGGATGATTTTTACGAGTTAGAAGGACACGTGGCTAAGGGTATGGATGCTATGTTTGAAAATTTGAAAGCTCAGGTCCGGGTTCTTGCTCCTGACCTGGATCTGAGTTTATTCAGTACGGATAATGTTGTCGTGGAGGGAAAGATTGTTCCTGCTCCCAACGAGGATGAGGTTCCGGTGTCTGACCCCAAAGTTCCGGTTGCGAACCCGACTTTACCTTTGGCCGAGGAGGAATCTGGTGTGGAGGTTTTAAACCGAGATGACGGTGCTGTTAAGGCTGTCCCGATTTCTATGGTTCTTCCTCCGCAGCCTTCTACCGACGTGGAGTCCGGAAAGGATCTTGATTCCCTGTAATCCTTTTGTCTTTGGTTTTTTGCCCGGCCTGTGGGCTCTTTTTTGGATGGCTCCTGTTAAATGCTTTGAACACCTTTTTGCTATTAGCTACTTGTAGTAACTTTTTAGCTTATTATGTGGTGTTTGTTTGCGTTTTGACTTTTAGTTCCGCTTTATGCTTTTTAGTTGTTTTTGGATAACAACCTTTTAGCTAGCGCTTTTTGAAACTTTGTTTTGTACTTCTCTTTGATTTCGTTTCTTCGCTTGTACTTTTTAGTTGTTTTTGTATAGCAACCTTTTAGTAAGCGTTTTCGAAATCTTTGTTTTCGCCGTTTTAAGGCTTCTTCTCGGATCCGGGCTTTTTCTTGGACCCGGGCCTTTTCTCGGACTTCGGGGGGGGGGGGGGGGGGGGCAGTCGAGTATTTCCCTTTGTTGGGTCCGACTTTGTTGTTGGTCGGCCTTTTAAGTTATTTTTGTAACCTCTTTTATTTTGGCTTTTTGAGCCTTTTCAGAGTTGCTTTATAACTTCTCACATTAATTTGAACCTCGTCGCTTTATCTTTGCCGACCTTGTGTGGTCTCTTGGCAATGATTTTTTTGCGTTTTGCCGAGCATAAATTAATGCGCCTTGGCGGGGTACTTTTCAGGATTTGTTTCGTGATGAGGGAGAAAAAGGAGAAGGAACAGAGAAAAATTCGATTAGTATTAAAAGGAAAGAATATTTACAGAGTGCTTACCCTTGGCTAGGTCGGGTGCTTTTCTTGTCCGGGTGTCTCATTAAAAAACCCTTGTAGGGAAAAAGAGTACACCTCGGGTCAAGTTTTTCTAGCTGTAGTATCGTCTTAGATTACAGGCGTGCCAGGCCCTGGGCAACTCATTGCCTTCTAGGTCGGATATTTTGTAATAGCCTGTTCCTAAGACTTCTGTTACCTTGTAGGGTCCCTTCCAATTTGCAGCTAGCTTCCCTTCTCCCGACTTTTGTGTTCCGATGTCATTTCGGATCAGAATTAGGTCGTGAATTGAGAAGCTTCGTTTTATTACTTTCTGATTGTATCTGAGGGCCGTTCGCCGTTTTAAGGCTTCTTCTCGGATCCGGGCTTCTTCTCGGACCTCGGGGAGGAGGTCGAGTTCTTCCCTTTGTGCCTGTGGGTTACCTTCTTCGTTGTAGAAGATGACTCGGGGTGACCCTTCATCTATTTCGATAGGAATCATTGCCTCCATCCCGTAAGCTAGTCGGAATGGTGATTCTCCCGTTGTAGAGTGTGGGGTTGTCCGATATGCCCATAGCACCTGGGGGAGCTCCTCGGCCCATGCCCCTTTGGCCTCTTGGAGTCTTCGTTTTAACCCGGCCAAGATGACTTTATTTGCGGCCTCCGCTTGTCCGTTGGCTTGTGGGTGCTCGACTGAGGTGAATTGCTGTTTGATTTTTAGCTCGGCCGCCAAGTTTTGAAAACTTGTGTCTGTGAACTGTGTTCCATTGTCTGTGGTGATGGAGTAGGGGACTCCGAACCTCGTGACGATATTTTTGTATAGGAATTTGCGGCTTTTCTGAGCCGTGATGGTGGCTAAGGGTTCAGCTTCGATCCACTTTGTGAAGTAGTCGACCCCCACCATGAGGTATTTGACTTGCCCCGGTCCTTGAGGGAACGGGCCGAGTAGGTCAAGTCCCCATTTGGCGAAGGGCCATGGTGCGGTGACGCTGATAAGGTCTTCGGGTGGTGCTTTGTGAAAATTGGCGTGTTTTTGGCAGGGGGCATATTTTTACAAATTCCGTTGCGTCTCTTTGCAAAGTCGGCCAGTAGAATCCGGCTCGGACTACTTTCTTGGATAATGCTCGAGCTCCGAGGTGGTTCCCACACATGCCTCCGTGGACTTCTTCGAGGACGCTCTTTGTTTCTGAGGTCGGGACACACCTAAGGAGGGGGTTTGAGAATCCTCTTCTGTATAATATGTCGTGAATTAGTGTATAATTATGGGCGTCTTTTGTGAGTCTTCTAGCTTCCTTTCTTTCGGCGGGGAGAGTTCCCGACTTTAGGTAGTTGAGTATGGGGGTCATCCATCATTGCTGTTGGTTGGATATATTTAGCGCTTCTTCCTCTCTTAGCACGGAGGGAGATTGTAAGGTTTCCTGGAGGAGACTTCTGTTGTTGCCTCCGGGCTTGGTACTGGCAAGCTTTGAGAGGGCGTCTGCCCGGGCATTTTGTTCCCGAGGTATGTGCTGAATCTGTATCTCTGAAAAGTGGCGTAGTTGTGCCTGTGTTTGGTCCAGGTATTTTTTCATAGTGGGGTCTTTGGCCTGGTAGCTTCCATTTACTTATGATGTGACGACCTGGGAGTCGCTGAAGATCGTGATTTTTTAGGCTCCGACCTCTCCGGCTAGCTTTAGACCTGCTAGTAGGGCCTCGTATTCGGCTTGGTTGTTCGAAGCCTGGAACTCGAATTTTAGGGATAGTTCTATCCGTGTTCCTTGGTCGCTTTCGAGTATAACCCCGGCTCCGCTTCCTGCTTTGTTTGAGGACCCGTCGACGTACAGGTTCCACGAGAGTGGAGTTCCAGGGGTCTCAGTGTATTCTGCGATGAAGTCGGCTAAATACTGGGATTTTATGGCAGTCCGGGTTTCATAGTGGAGGTCGAACTCGGACAGTTCCACCGCCCATTGCAGTATTCGTCCTGCCAGGTCTGTTTTTTGGAGGATGTGTCTCATTGGTTGGTTTGTCCGGACTTTGATGGTGTGGGCTTGAAAGTAGGGACGGAGCCTTCGGGCTGTGAACACTAGGGCGTAGGCGAATTTTTCTATCTTCTGATAGTTTAATTCGGCCCCTTGTAGTGCCTTGCTTACAAAGTATATGGGGTGTTGTCCTTGGTCATTTTCTCGTATTAACGCTGAAGCGACTGCCCGATGTCCAACCGAGAGGTATAGTACGAGTTCTTCTCCCTTTGGAGGTCGGGTTAGGATTGGTGGCTGCCCGAGGAATTCCTTGAAGTCTTGAAAGGCTTTTCGCACTCCGGGGTCCATGAGAAGGGTTTCCCTTTCTTTAGGAGTGAGTAGAGAGGTAGTGACTTTATTGCTGATCCTGCCAAGAATCTTGACAGTGCGGCTAGCCTTCCATTCAGTTGTTGTACTTCCTTGACACACGTCGGGCTCCTCATATTGAGTATCGCTTGGCATTTGTCCGGGTTTGCTTCGATGCCCCTTTGAGTCAGCATGAAGCCTAAGAACTTTCCGGCTTCTGCGGCGAAGGTGCACTTTGTCGGGTTAAGTCTCATGTTGTGCTTTCTGAGGGTGCCGAAAACACTGGCGAGGTCGGTCAGCAAGTTTCTGTCTTCTTGTGTTTTTACCAGCATGTCGTCGACGTACACCTCCAGCTGTAGTCCGATGTGCTCTGAGAACACTTTGTTCATTAGCCTCTGGTAGGTTGCTCCTGCGTTTTTTAGCCCGAAGGGCATTACTACGTAGCAGTAGTTTGCCCTTGGGTTATGAACGAGGTCTTTTCTTGGTCGGGTCCGTACATGGGGATTTGATTGTATCCCGAGTATGCGTCCATGAAGGAGAGATATCTATAGCCTGAGGCTGCGTCTACTAATGTGTCGATGTTTGGTAGTGGATATGGGTCTTTGGGGCAAGCTTTGTTGAGATCTATGTAATCGACGCACATCCTCCATTTTCCGTTGGGCTTTTTTACCAGGACCACGTTTGCGAGCCATAGGGGGTATTTTACTTCCCTAATGAACCCTGCATCTAGCAGTGCCTGTACTTGTTCTTCTATTGCTTGCATGCGCTCGGGTCCGAGCTTCCGGCGCCTTTGTTGGACAGGCCGGGATCCCGGGTAAACCGATAGCTTATGGCACATCAGGTCGGGACTTATGCCCGGCATGTCGGAGGCTTTCCAGGCGAAGAGGTCGGAATTCTCCCTTAAGAGGGTTATGAGTTCCTCTTTTAGGCTCGTTTCGAGGTTTGCTCCTATGCTTGTTGTTTTTTCAGGTGTGTTTCCAATCTGGACTTTTTCGGTTTCTCCTTCTGGCTGTGGCCGGAGGTCTTCTCGGGATTGAACTCATCCGAGTTCTATTGTGTTGACCTCTTTCCCTTTTAGGCTCAGGCTTTCGTTGTAGCATCGTCGTGCTAGTTTTTGGTCGCCTTTTAGAGTAGCGATTCCCTTTGTGGTAGGGAACTTCATACAGAGGTGTGGGGTCGAGACTATAGCTGCTAGTCTGTTTAGGGTTGGTCGCCCAATGAGGGCATTGTATGCTGAAGTGACGTCGACTATAATGTAGTCTACGCTTAATGTTTTAGATTGCTCGCCTCTTCCAAAGGTAGTGTGTAGCGAGATGTATCCTAAGGGATGGATCGGAGTATCCCCTAGTCCAAATAGGTCGGTGGGGTAGGCCTTTAGTTCTTTTTCTTCAAGTCCGAGTTTGTCGAAGGCCGTTTTGAACAGGATATCTGCTGAGCTTCCCTGGTCAATCAGGGTTCGATGCAAGTTGGCGTTTGCTAGGATAACGGTGATTACCATTGGATCGTCGTGTCCGGGAGTTATCCCTTGAGCATCTTCTCGGGTGAATGAAATAGTAGGTAATTCGGGCAGGGGACTGTCTTCTCGGACGTGATAGACTTCTTTGAGGTGTCTTTTTCGTGAGGATTTGGATATTCCTCCGCCTGCAAAACCTCCATTTATCATGTGAACATGTCTTTCAGGGGTTCGTGGGGTTTGTTCGGCCCGATCTTCGTTGTCTCCCCGCCTTCTCTTCCTGGTCTCTTCTCCTTTCTCTGCTATGTATCTGTCGAGTTTTCCCTCTCTGGCTAGCTTTTCTATAACATTTTTTAGGTCGTAGCAGTCGTTAGTAGAATGACCGTAGAGCTTGTGATATTCACAGTATTCGGACCGATCTCTCCCTGCTTTCTTATGTTTTAGCGGTCGGGGCGGTGGGATCCTTTCGATGTGGCATACTTCTCTGTAGACGTCTACCAGGGAGACTCGGAGGGGGGTGTAGCTGTGGTACTTCCGTGGCTTGTCCGAGTTGGGTTCTTCTTTCTTTTTCTGTTCTCGATCCCGATCTCGGAGTGGGTAGGTTGATTCCTTCCTAGAAGAATCTCTTAGCTGTGAGGTTTCCTCCATGTTGATATATTTTTCTGCTCGCTCCTGCACCTCGTATAGGGAGGTCGGGTATCGTTTGGATAGGGATTGGCTAAACGGTCCCTCTTTTAGGCCGTTTGCTAGTCCCATGATGGCTGCTTCGGTGGGCAGGTGTTGTATGTCCAGGCAGGCTTTGTTGAATCGCTCCATGTATTTTCGGAGAGTTTCTTGGTCACCTTGTTTGATCCCGAGTAGACTGGGGGCATGTTTTGTCTTGTCCTTTTGAATAGAGAATCTTGTTAGGAATTTTTTGGTTAGGTCTTCGAAGCTGGTGATTGATCTTGGTGGCAGGTTGTCGAACCACTTCATGGCTGATTTGGTGAGAGTGGTGGGGAAGGCTTTGCACCGAGTCGCATCGGAGGCGTCGACTAGGTACATTCTGCTTCTGAAGTTGCTGAGGTGATGACTTGGATCGGTGGTGCCGTCGTAGAGGTCCATATCGGGTGGTTTGAAGTTTCGCGGTACCTTCTCCTTCATGATCTCTTGCGTGAAGGGATCATGGTTGTCTTCGGTGGTGGTGCCGCGTTCCGTCCGGTTTTTCAGGTTGGCCTCTATTTTCCGCAGTTTTTCTTCTAATTCTCTGCGCTTTCGAGTCTCCCTTCTCAGATCTTGTTCAGTTTCTTTCTGTTTCTTTATGTCCTCTTCGAGTTGTTTTAGTCGGTCTTGTTATGCCCGGACTGCTTCTAGAATTTCCGAGCTCTTCTCTCTTTCGGAATTTTGTGGATCCTTGTTTGGGGGTGATGTTTTTGGGTGATTCTGTTTGTTTCCTCCTGGAGTACGTGGTGATAGAGGGCTGTCCGGTCGTTCTCTGGTGTCAATTTCGTCCTCTTGTTAAGAAGTAGCGCGCTCATCGTTGAGAGGGTTGTCCGCCATGGTAGAGGGATGACTTCCAGGTCCCCGGCAACGGCGCCAATGTTCCGAGGGTTTGCCTGAAACGTGCAGCTCGGTCGTCTGGAAAGGCCCGAGGTAGGGGGGTTCAGTGACCCGAGCTTGATATGCAGAATTGTTGGTGGTTGTACCTGCAATGACACTCCGATGCTTAAGTTAGCATGGGTCCAAGCAGATATGTGTAGATTTGGAATGAATGCCATACCTGGGTGCTCCAGTGTATTTATAGTGGTTGGCAGTGATCTTCCCCGGATAAGAAATTCTTATCTTATCTTATCTTTGGGAGTTTTATCTCTATCTTTGTGGAACCGCCTATTCTAGGCCTTTTCGGCCTTTAGGTTTGGGCTGCGTTCCTTTTGATGGGCCTTCCTTGCTCTTTGTCCGAGGTCCGACCTTTAGGTGTGAGCTTTTAGGACAAGGTCGGACCTCTTACGAATTTGCCGAGTTGGAGGACCCCGGTCAGGGTATGAACACCACCCAACTGACATACCAAGCCTAAGTCACCGTCTTTTAAATTCGTACATAAATTACCAATTTAAGTCACCAACCCATCTCTATTAGTCTTAGGGCCTAACTACTAGTTAACACTCCTAAAAAGTAGATAAACAATTTTGGAAAGCTAGAGAACCCTTGAAAAATGAAGAAAAATAATTTTTCAGCAAAATTGGGGTTGTGCGTACTCACCCCCTATCATATGTACGCACACGTTGAAGAAAGTGCGTCCGCGTATGCATGCTAATATGCTGCATATGCATCCAAGAAAAATTGGACCGTCCTGCGTACGCATGCATGGACCGCGTACGTGAGAAGGCTTGACAGAGACGCACGTCTGCATATGAAGGGGTCCGCGTACGCATGTACCTCAGATTGTAGAAAAATGTCAAGTTGCAGAAATTTCAGTTTTAAAGACCAAACTTTAAATGTTCATAACTTCCTTTACAAAGCTCTGTTTTCCTAAACTTTATATCATTTTAAAGCTCTGTTTTCCTAAACTTTATATCATTTTAAAGCTCTTGAAATCGTCTTTAATTTAAAATAAAAATCATTGAATTTCAATGTCTGAGGATCAAGTTATGATCCGTCAAACTTCTCCAAAAATCAAGTTTTACACAAAAATATCAAAGTTCTCTAGTTTCCAAATTCCAAAATCAAACCAAACCAAAACATACCCAATTTCATCACAAACAATACCACATGCTACACTTTACCATTTTATTTACACTTCAATCAACTCAACCTCCATTTCACTTAATCTTTCCACCCTAATATAACAAAAATCAACAATTTATTACCAAAAATACCACCACACATTTATCGTTACTCCTCAATCATATCACATGCATTTTCACACCTAATCACTTAATTCTTTTTCAAACTCCATCTACAATTTCTCAATATGTTACCAAACCTCATAGTCATCATCAATCAACAAAAAACATAATTAACCACTACTAATTCTCATTAAATCACTAATCATAATCATCAATATCCATCATCAATCATCATAATCATAAACAATACGAATACTCTTCATATTATCATCATAATTTATATATCACACATTCTAACACTCCATCTCACTTCTTCATCATTAAACATAAATTTACACATAATTAATCATGCACCAACATCATTCAATCCGATCTTAGAGTCCACTAACCTAAGTATCTAGAAATAATACATATTATATAAAGAAAACTGAAACTATACCTTGGCCGATTCCCAAAATGCACCAAAAACCAAAATGATGCCACAAAGCTCGATCCAAAAGCCTCAAACCAATTCCAACAAATACCAAAACTCAATCCAACATCATACAATATACCAACATCAAACCTAGGGTTCACAAAAATAACTAAACACAAGGGTTTAGTGAGACCTTACCTTACCCAATGAGATTAAAGTCAAAACCCAACAACATTTCAATGTTAGATTGATGAGCGGATAATTTGTACGCTTTTTGGCATTGTTTTTAGTATGTTTCTAGTATGTTTTAGTTAGTTTTTATTATATTTTTATTAGTTTTTAGTTAAAATTCACTTTTCTGGACTTTACTATGAGCTTGTGTGTTTTTCTGTGATTTCAGGTATTTTCTGGCTGAAATTGAGGGACCTGAGCAAAAATCTGATTCAGATACTGAAAAGGACTGCAGATGCTGTTGGATTCTGACCTCCCTGCACTCGAAGTGGATTTTCTGGAGCTACAGAAGCCCAATTGGCGCGCTCTCAACGGCGTTGGAAAGTAGACATCATGGGCTTTCCAGCAATGTTTAATAGTTCATACTTTGCCCGAGATTTGATGGCCCAAACCGGCGTTCCAAATCAGCTCAAAACTGCCCGGCGTTAAATGCCGGAACTGGCACAAGAATGGGAGTTAAACGCCCAAACTGGCACAAACGCTGGCGTTTAACTCCAAGAGAAGTCTCTACACGAAAATGCTTCAATGCTCAGCCCTAGCACACACCAAGTGGGCCCGGAAGTGGATTTTTATGTCATTTACTCATTTCTGTAAACCCTAGGCTACTAGTTCTCTACAAATAGGACCTTTTACTATTGTATTCTCATCTTGGTTCTTCTGGTTCCCTCTCTGGGGCCAAAGCCAATGATCACTTTTGTTCTTATGTATTTTCAACGGTGGAGTTTCTACACACCATAGATTAAGGTGTGGAGCTCTACTGTACCTCGAGTATTAATGCAATTACTATTGTTCTTCTATTCAATTCAGCTTGTTCTTATTCCAAGATATTCATTCGCACTCAAGAACTTGATGAATGTGATGATTATATGACGCTCATCATCATTCTCACTTATGAACGCGTGCCTGACAACCACTCCCGTTCTACAAGCAAACAAGGCTTGAATGTTTATCTCTTGGATCCCTTAATCGGAATCTTCGTGGTATAAGCTAGAATTGATGGCAGCATTCAAGAGAATCCGGAAGGTCTAAACCTTGTCTGTGGTATTCTGAGTAGGATTCAATGATTGAATGACTGTGACGAGCTTCAAACTCTGGAAGGCTGGACGTTAGTGACAGACGCATAATAATCAATGGATTCTACTCCAACCTGATTGAGAACCGACAGATGATTAGCCGTGCCATGACAGGGTGCGTTGAACATTTTCACTGAGAGGACGGGATTGTAGCCACTGACAACGGTGATGCCCAACATACAGCTTGCCATGGAAAGGAGTAAGAAGGATTGGATGAAGACAGTAGGAAAGCAGAGAGACGGAAAGGACAAAGCATCTCCATACGCTTATCTGAAATTCTCACCAATGAATTACATAAGTATCTCTATCCTTGTCTTATGCTTTATTCATAAATCATCTATAACCATTTGAATCTGCCTGACTAAGATTTACAAGATGACCATAGCTTGCTTCATACCAACAATCTCCGTGGGATCGACCCTTACTCGCGTAAGGTTTATTACTTGGACGACCCAGTGCACTTGCTGGTTAGTTGTGCGAAGTTGTGATAAAGAGTTGAGATTTCAATTGAGCGTACCATGTTGATGGCGCCATTGATGATCACAATTTTGTGCACCAAGTTTTTGGCGCTGTTGCCGGGGATTGTTGAGTTTGGACAACTGACGGTTCATCTTGTTGCTTAGATTAGGTATTTATGTTCAGAGTTCTTAAGAATGAATTCTAGTGTTTCAAGGTGATGTTCTTATCATCACCAAAGTTGATTGATTCTCATCAATTTAGCTCTTGAATGCAATGTCCTGCTGAAGCTTGGCTAGCCATGTCTAATTTCTTTAGACTAAAGCTTTAGACTAACATTGCATGATTCCTGGAATTCTCATTAAGAATTTTGATATCTTTATTTTCTTTTCCACTTAATTTTCGAAAAATCCAAAAAAATTACAAAATCATAAAAACCAAAATATTGCATGTTTCTGTTCTTCTTGCATTCATTCATGTGTCTTAAGTGATCTTCAAGATGTTCTTGATGATTTCCTTGCTCTGATCTTTAAATTCTCTTGACTTGAGTATTTTTGTTGTTTGTCATATGCATTCTCAATTTGTTAGTATACAAACTTCTAAGTTTGGTGTCTTGCATGCATTGTTATTTGATTTTAGTTGCATTTTGATTATTCCTCATTATTAAAAATCCAAAAAAATTTTTAATTTGTGTCTTTTCAAGTCAATAATACAGAGAATTGAAGATTCAGAATATACAGCAGAGGAATTACACAGAAAAAGCTGGGCGTTCAAAACGCCCAGTGAAGAAGGAAAACTGGCGTTTAAACGCCAACCAGGGTGCCTGGTTGGGCGTTTAACGCCCAAAAGGGTAGTGTTTTGGGCGTTAAACGCCAGAATGTATACCATTCTGGGCGTTTAACGCCAGGATGGCACAATAGGAAAGATTTTGTTTTTAATTCAAATTTTTTCAAGTTTTCAAATTTTTTTCAAAATCAAATCTTTTTCAAATCATATCTTTTCAATCATATATTTTCAAAATCAATTTCTTTCCATTTTCAAAAATACTTGCTATCAATTAATGATTTGATTCAACATCTCAGAACATGTTGCCTTTTCTGTTGAGAAAGGTTTAATGTTTGAATCATATCTTTCTTGTTAGCCAAGTCATTAGTTTTCAAAATCAAATCTTTTTTTTAAATTGTTTTTCAAATCATAACTTCTCAATCATATCTTTTTAAAACTATATCTTTTCAATCATATCTCTTTAATCACATCTTTTTCAAAATAGTTTTCAATCATATCTTTTTGATTTATAATTTCAAAATCTTTTTCAAAAATCACTTGATTTCTTTTCCACTCTTAGTTTTCGAAAATCAATTAGTTTTTTTTAACATGTTTTTAAAATCTTTTACTTAATTTTCGAAAATTTCTTCCCCTCTTCTCACATCCTTCTATTTATGGACTAACACTCCTCCTCAATGCACAATTCGAACTCTGTCTTTGGTGATAAGTTCGAATTATTCTACCTTCTCCTTCTATTTTTCTTTTCCTCTGACACCTCAAGGAATCTCTATACTGTGACATAGAGAATTTCATATTTTCTTGTTTTTTTCTCTTTTATATGAGCAGGAGCAAAGACAAAAGCATTCTTGTTGAGGCTAACCCTGAACCTGAAAGGACCTTGAAGCGAAAGCTAAGAGAAGCTAAAGCACAACTCTCTATAGAGGATCTAACAGAAATCTTCAAAGAAGAAGAACCCATGGCAGCCGAAAACAACAACAATGCCAACAATGCAAGGAAGGTGGTAGGTGACTTTACTGCACCTACTCCTGACTTCTATGGGAGAAGCATCTCTATCCCTGCCATTGGAGCAAACAACTTTGAGCTTAAGCCTCAATTAGTTTCTCTAATGCAACAGAATTGCAAATTCCATGGACTTCCATTGGAAGATCCTCATCAGTTTTTAGCTGAATTCTCGTAAATCTGTGACACTGTCAAGACCAATGGGGTTGACCCTGAGGTCTACAGACTTATGCTATTCCCTTTTGCTGTAAGAGACAGAGCTAGGATATGGTTGGACTCACAACCTAAAGAAAGCCTGAATTCTTGGGAAAAGCTAGTCAATGCCTTCTTGGCAAAGTTCTTTCCACCTCAAAAATTGAGTAAGCTTAGAGTGGAAGTCCAAACCTTCAGACAGAAGGAAGGTGAATCCCTCTATGAAGCTTGGGAAAGATACAAACAATTGATCAGAAAGTGTCCCTTTGACATGCTTTCTGAATGGAGCATCATAGGTATCTTCTATGATGGTCTGTCTGAACTGTCCAAGATGCCATTAGACAGCTCTGCTAGAGGATCTCTTCATCTGAAGAAGACGCCTGCAGAAGCTCAAGAACTCATTGAAATGGTTGCAAATAACCAATTCATGCACACTTCTGAAAGGAATCCTGTGAACAATGGGACAAATCAGAAGAAAAGAGTTTTTGAGATTGATACTCTGAATGCCATATTAGCTCAGAACAAAATATTGACTCAACAAGTCAATATGATTTCTCAAAGTCTGTCTGGAATGCAAGATGCACCAGGCAGTACTAAGGACGCTTCATCTGAAGAAGAAGCTTATGATCCTGAGAACCCTTCAATGGAAGAGGTGAATTACATGGGAGAACCCTATGGAAACACCTATAATTCTTCATAGAGAAATCATTCAAATCTCTCATGGAAGGATCAACAGAGACCTCAACAAGGTTTCAACAACAATAATGGTGGAAGAAATAGGTTTAGCAATGGCAAGCCTTTTCCATCATCTTCTCAGCAACAGACAGAGAATTCTAAGCAGAGCCACTCTGACTTAGTAACCATGGTCTCTGATCTAATCAAAACCACTCAAAGTTTCATGACTGAAACAAGGTCCTTCATTAGAAACTTGGAGGCACAAGTGGGACAGCTGAGCAAGAAAATTACTGAACTCCCTCCTAGTACTCTTCCAAGCAATACAGAAGAGAATCCAAAAGGAGAATGCAAGGCCATTAACATGACCCACATGGCCGAACTTGGAGAGGAGGAAGAGGCAGTGATCGCCACTGAGGAAGACCTTAATGGGCGTCCACTGGCCTCCAATGAGTTCCCTAATGAGGAACAATGGGAATCTGAGGCTCAGAATGAGACCATAGAGATTCCATTGGATTTACTTCTGCCATTCATGAGCTCTGATGAGTATTCTTCCTCTAAAGAGGATGAAGATGTCACTGAAGAGCAAGTTGCTAAATACCTTGGAGCAATCATGAAGCTAAATGACAAGTTATTTAGTAATGAGACTTGGGAGGATGAACCCCCTTTGCTCACCAAAGAACTGGATGACTTGACTAGGCAGGGATTACCTCAAAAGAGACAAGATCCTGGGAAGTTCTCAATACCTTGTGCCATAGGCACCATGACCTTCAAGAAGGCCTTGTGTGACCTAGGGTCAAGTGTAAACCTCATGCCTCTCTCTGTAATGGAGAAGCTAGGGATCTTTGAGGTACAAGCTGCAAGAATCTCACTAGAGATGGCAGACAATTCAAGAAAACAAGCTTATGGGCTTGTAGAGGATGTTCTGGTAAAGATTGAAGACCATTACAACCCTGCTGATTTCATAGTCCTAGAAACTGGGAAGTGCATGGATGAATCCATCATCCTTGGCAGACCCTTCCTAGCCACAGCAAAGGCTGTGATTGATGTGGACAGAGGAGAATTGATCATTCAAGTGAATGAAGAATCCTTTGTGTTTAAGGTTCAAGGATATCCCTATGTCACCATGGAGAGGAAGCATGAATAGCTTCTCTCAAAACAGAGTCAAACAGAGCCCCCACAGTCAAACTCTAAGCTTGGTGTTGGGAGGCCATAACCAACTTCTAAGTTTGGTGTTGAACCCCCACATTCAAACTCTAAGTTTGGTGTTAGGAGGTTCCAAGATTGCTCTGAGTATCTGTGAGGCTCCATGAGAGCCCTCTGTCAAGCTACTGACATTAAAGAAGCGCTTGTTGCGAGGCAACCCAATGTTATATTTATCTATTCTCCTTTGTTATTTTATATTTTCTGTAGGTTGATGATCATGAGAAGTCATAAAATCAGTTGAAAAAGCAAAAACAGAATAAAAAATAGAAAGAAAAATAGCACACCCTGGAGGAAAATCTCGCTGGCGTTTAAACGCCAGTAAGGACAGCAAATGGGCGTTTAACGCCTAGTCTGGCACCATTCTGGGCGTTTAACGCCAGAAAGGGGCACCAGACTGGGGTTAAACGCCAGGAAAGGGCAAGAAGCTGGCGTTAAACGCCAGAAATGGGCACCAGCCCGGCGTTTAACGCCAGAATTGCCATGAAGAGCATTTTTGCTTGCCACTTGGTGCAGGGATGAATTTTCCTTGACACCTCAGGATCTGTGGACCCCACAGGATCCCTACCAACCCCACTACCCTCTCTCTTCTTCACTCATTCACCAATCACCTCAACACCCCTTCCCCAAAAACCCTTCACCTATCAAATCCCATCTTTCTCTTCACCACTCCCATCCATCCTTCATAAAACCCCACCTACCTCACCATTCAAATTCAAACCACTTTCCCACCCAAACCCACCCTCCCATAGCCGAACCCTACCCCTCTCTTCACCCCTATATAAACCCATCTTCACTCCTTCATTTTCACACCCCCTAAACACTACTTCTCCCCCCTTTGGCCGAACCACAAAGCCACCTCCATCTCCTCTATTTCTTCTTCTTCTACTCTCTTCTTTCTTCTTTTGCTCGAGGACGAGCAAACCTTTTAAGTTTGGTGTGGTAAAAGCATTGCTTTTTGTTTTTCCATAACCATTTATGGCATTCAAGGCCAGAGAAACCTCTAGAAAGAGGAAAGGGAAGGCAAAAGCTTTCACCTCCGAGTCATGGGAGATGGAGAGATTCATCTCAAGGGTGCATCAAGACCACTTCTATGAAGTTGTGGCCTTGAAGAAGGTGATCCCCGAGGTCCCTTTCAAACTCAAAAAGAGTGAATATCCGGAGATCCGACATGAGATTCGAAGAAGAGGTTGGGAAGTTCTTACCAACCCCATTCAACAAGTCGGAATCTTAGTGGTTCAAGAGTTCTATGCCAATGTATGGATCACCAAGAACCATGATCAAAGTGTGAACCCGGACCCAAAGAATTGGCTTACAATGGTTCGGGGGAAATACTTAGATTTTAGTCCGGAAAATGTAAGGTTGGCATTCAACTTGCCCATGATGCAAGGAGATGAACACCCTTACACTAGAAGAGTCAACTTTGATCAAAGGTTGGACCAAGTCCTCATAGACATCTGTGAAGAGGGCACCCAATGGAAGAGAGATTCAAGAGGGAAGCCGGTTCAACTGAGAAGGCATGACCTCAAGCCTGTGGCTAGGGGATGGTTGGAGTTTATCCAACGCTCAATCATTTCCACTAGCAACCGGTCTGAAGTTACTCTAGACCGGGCCATCATGATCCATAGCATCATGATTGGAGAAGAAGTAGAAGTTCATGAGGTTATAGCCCAAGAACTTTATAAGGTGGCGGACAAGTCCTCTACCTTGGCAAGGTTAGCCTTTCCTCATCTCATTTGTCACCTCTGTTATTCAGTTGGAGTTGACATAGAAGGAGATATCCCCATTGATGAGGACAAGCCCATCACTAAGAAAAGGATGGAGCAAACAAGAGATCCCACTCATCATGAAATCCCTGAGATACCTCAAGGGATGCACTTTCCTCCACAAAACTATTGGGAGCAAATCAACACCTCCCTAGGAGAATTGAGTTCCAATATGGGACAACTAAGGGTAGAGTACCAAGAACATTCCATCCTCCTCTATGAAATTAGAGAAGATCAAAGAATCTTGAGAGAGGAGCAACAAAGACAAGGAAGAGACATTGAGGAGCTCAAGCACTCCATAAGATCTTCAAGAGGAAGAACAAGCCGCCATCACTAAGGTGGACCCGTTCTTTAATCTCCTTGTTCTTTATTTTCTTGTTTTTCGAATTTTAATGCTTATGTTTATCTATGTTTGTGTCTTGTGATCATTAGTGTCTTAGTGTCTATGCCTTAAAGTTATGAATGTCCTATGAATCCATCACCTTTCTTAAATGAAAAATGTTCTTAATTGAAAAAGAGAAGAATTGCATGAATTTTGAATTTTATAACAGATTAATTATTTTGATGTGGTGGCAATACTTTTGTTTTCTGAATGTATGCTTAAACAGTGCATATGTCTTTTGAATTTGTGGTTCATGAATGTTGGCTCTTGAAAGAATGATGAAAAAGGAGACATGTTACTGAGGATCTGAAAAATCATAAAAATGATTCTTGAAGCAAGAAAAAGCAGTGAATACAAAAAAAAAAAGAGAAACGAAAAAAAAAGAGAGAGAAAAAACGAAAAAAAAGGGAGAAAGAGAAAAAGAAAGAAAAATAAAGAAAGTTGTGATCCAAGGCAAAAAGAGTGTGCTTAAGAACCCTGGACACCTCTAATTGGGGACTCTAGCAAAGCTGAGTCACAATCTGAAAAGATTCACCCAATTATGTGTCTGTGGCATGTATGTATCCGGTGGTAATACTGGAAGATAGAGTGCTTTGGGCCACGGCCAAGACTCATAAAGTAGCTGTGTTCAAGAATCATCATACTTAACTAGGAGAATCAATAACACTATCTGGATTCTGAGTTCCTATAGAAGCCAATCATTCTGAATTTCAAAGGATAGAGTGAGATGCCAAAACTATTCAGAGGCAAAAAGCTAAAAGCCCCGCTCATCTAATTAATACTGATCTTCATAGATGTTTTTGGAATTCATTGCATATTCTCTTCTCTTTATCTTATTTGATTTTCAGTTGCTTGGGGACAAGCAACAATTTAAGTTTGGTGTTGTGATGAGCGGATAATTTGTACGCTTTTTGGCATTGTTTTTAGTATGTTTTTAGTATGTTTTAGTTAGTTTTTATTATATTTTTATTAGTTTTTAGTTAAAATTCACTTTTCTGGACTTTACTATGAGTTTGTGTGTTTTTCTGTGATTTCAGGTATTTTCTGGCTGAAATTGAGGGACCTGAGCAAAAATCTGATTCAGAGACTGAAAAGGACTGCAGATGCTGTTGGATTCTGACCTCCCTACACTCGAAGTGGATTTTCTGGAGCTACAAAAGCCCAATTGGCGCGCTCTCAACGGCGTTGGAAAGTAGACATCCTGGGCTTTCCAGCAATGTATAATAGTCCATACTTTGCCTGAGATTTGATGGCCCAAACCGGCGTTCCAAATCAGCTCAAAACTGCCCGGCGTTAAACGCTGGAACTGGCACAAGAATGGGAGTTAAACGCCCAAACTGGCACAAAAGCTGGCGTTTAACTCCAAGAGAAGTCTCTACACGAAAATGCTTCAATGCTCAGCCCAAGCACACACCAAGTGGGCCCAGAAGTGGATTTTTATGTCATTTACTCATTTCTGTAAACCCTAGGCTACTAGTTCTCTACAAATAGGACCTTTTACTATTGTATTCTCATCTTGGTTCTTCTGGTTCCCTCTCTGGGGCCGAAGCCAATGATCACTTTTGTTCTTATGTATTTTCAAAGGTGGAGTTTCTACACACCATAGATTAAGGCGTGGAGCTCTGCTGTACCTCGAGTATTAATGCAATTACTATTGTTCTTCTATTCAATTCAGCTTGTTCTTATTCCAAGATATTCATTCGCACTCAAGAACTTGATGAATGTGATGATTATATGACGCTCATCATCATTCTCACTTATGAATACGTGCCTGACAACCACTCCCGTTCTACAAGCAAACAAGGCTTGAATGTTTATCTCTTGGATCCCTTAATCGGAATCTTCGTGGTATAAGCTAGAATTGATGGCGGCATTCAAGAGAATCCGGAAGGTCTAAACCTTGTCTGTGGTATTCTGAGTAGGATTCAATGATTGAATGACTGTGACGAGCTTCAAACTCCTGAAGGCTGGGCATTAGTGACAGACGCAAAAGAATCAATGGATTCTACTCCAACCTGATTGAGAACCGACAGATGATTAGCCGTGCCGTGACAGGGTGCGTTGAACATTTTCACTGAGAGGACGGGATTGTAGCCACTGACAACGGTGATGCCCAATATACAGCTTGCCATGGAAAGGAGTAAGAAGGATTGGATGAAGACAGTAGGAAAGCAGAGAGACGGAAGGGACAAAGCATCTCCATACGCTTATCTGAAATTCTCACCAATGAATTACATAAGTATCTCTATCCTTGTTTTATGCTTTATTCATAAATCATCTATAACCATTTGAATCTGCCTGACTAAGATTTACAAGATGACCATAGCTTGCTTCATACCAACAATCTCCGTGGGATCGACCCTTACTCGCGTAAGGTTTATTACTTGGACGACCCAGTGCACTTGCTGGTTAGTTGTACGAAGTTGTGATAAAGAGTTGAGATTTCAATTGAGCGTACCATGTTGATGGCGCCATTGATGATCACAATTTCGTGCACCATAGATCACCCCTAAAAAAATAAAATCACAAAATCTACTACAAAACCAAATGTAAAAATGCAAAAATGTTAGGGCAGGAAATTAGAGTGTGAGTTTTGATGTCCTATCTACAAACCTTAGTTAGAAATGACGGGCTCGGCGAGAGCTTTGCATGGCTGAAAACAAGATGAATGTGAATAGTATTCTCATCTCATCTCAACGCCTCCCCTCTCTCAATCCAGGATAAAATGAGCTGAAAGCTCACTAAAAGATGTATATATATATGTTGGGCTTGGGCCCAACTTGGGTCCGGTCTAACCCGTTAGCATTTAGGGTCCGTTTAGTCCACTTTGGACCAAAATCTTTAGAATTAGTGCCCGGTTTTTAATTATAAACTATTTTTTCCTTTCCAAAACAATAAATTCAATTTTCAAAATTTTATTTTTCTTAATACGCGGTACCGGACAAACTAGAGCCGGTATTGTCGGTGATAGCAAGGATTTATACCGGTTCAAAATTCTACAAAATAATTCCGTTGTTAGTATAGTCTAAACTAATAGTCAATCCTCAAATCAAGTTAAATTTGGTTGTCACAAGTAATAAACCCCAAATGAAAATTAACTGAAGTATTTGAACTCTGGGTCGTCTCATAAGGAATTGCAATGAAATGCTCAATTATTGGATATGAGGATGCAAGGGGTTTTGGTTTTGAAATGGCAAGAAAAGTAAACGAACAATTAACTAATAAGATAAAGGAAAAGTACTCTTGGCTAGACATAGGTAATTGAGATCACCATCCTTGTCTTCAACCCATATATTGATAATTATGAGAGGCCAACCTATTAAGTCTACTTCCAAAAGCCTTAAGTACATAATATCTACTCCTAGGCTTGAAGTACGACAAATAGGCTTGATCACGTCAACCCATAAGGTCTAACCTCACTACTAATTAACCTAGTAGTAGGCTAGTGTCAATGGCTATCAAATTGATCACTAAGGGTTCTCAAATCACCAATTCATTGAGACCCAATGACTCAAGGTCACTCAATTCCCTTAGCCTAGGCCAAGAGTAAAGAGAACTACTCAAAAACTAAAGGAAACATTCTATCAAATACCTAATATGCAATAAAAGCAAACATCACAAAATGCAAGAATTAGTGAAACCCATAACTACCACAAGCAAGAAATTAATAATTGCAATTAACATGAACATAAAAAGGACATAGAAACATAAAATTGCATTAAAGAAAATTAAGATTCAACAATGGTTCATCAACATAAAAGAGAGCAAAATAAGAAACTAACAAGAGAAACTAAGAAGATTAAGACAATAGAACACGAAAATATAAAGAGAATTGAAATCAAAACAAGAATTGAAAGAGAAATTTGAGAGTGATCAACCTAATTTTACCCAAATTTCTATCATAAATCTAGAGAGAGGAGAGAGCTTCTCTCTCTAGAATTCTACCCTAAAACATCATGAAAACTAAACTATGACTACTTGGTTCATTCCCCTTCAATCCTTGGGTTCAATATCATCAGAAATGAGTTGGATTGGGCCCAAAATGAGCTAGAAATCGCCCCCAACAAGTTGCTCAAAATGGACCCATGCTGCTCCAATGGCGCGCACGTGTACATGGCGCGCGCGCCCCTATACGTCAGGCAACTATGGCAAATTTTATATCATTTTGAAGCCTGGATGTTAGCATTCCAACGCAATTGGAACCGCCTCATTTGGATCTATGTAGCTCATGTTATGGTCGATTGAGTGCGAAGAGGTCAGGCTTGACAGCTTTACGGTTCCTTCATTTCTTCATGAGTTCTCTCACTTGCATGCTTTTCTCCTCACTTCTTCCATTCAATACTTGACTTATGAACCTGAAATCACTAAATAAACATATCAAGGCATCGAATGGAATTAAAATGAATTGAATTTATCTATTTTAGGGCCTAAAAAGCATGTTTTTACATTTAAGCACAAATCAAGGGAAAGTTGCAAAACCATGCTATTTCATTGAATAAATGTGAGAAAAGTTTATAAAATCCCCCAAAATAAGCACAAGATAAACCACAAAATCGGGGATTATCAAATCTCCCCACACTTAAACCAAGCATGTCCTCATGCTAAGAATAAAGAAGGACAAGAAAAGGGAATGAATATTTATTCAATGCAAAGAAACTATATGCACCTATCTATATGAATGCAACTAAATGCAATATGATTCTACCTACTTGGTTAAAAGTAAATCAATCTCAAAGAGCATGTATAAACAAGTTAGGCTAAGATCATATGATGATTCATGAATCCCACCAATTCAAATATCAAAATGAGGTTCAAATAGACTTGCAAGAAGAAAGCTCATGAAAGCCGGCAATAAGGAATTGAGCATCAAACCCTCACCGAAAGTGTATCCGCTCTTGTCACTCAAGTGTATAGGTTCGATTCACTTAATTCTCTTCTAATTATGCTTTTCATGATTTATTTTTCATCTAACAATCAACAATTATTCAATGCATGCATACATTCATCAAGAGGACTTGTTCATAGGTTGTAATGGGGCTAGGGTAAAGGTAGGGATGTCTATGGTCAAGTGAGCTTGAAATTTGTATCTTTGATTAGCCTAAGCCCTTCACTAAATACATATAACAACCTATACAATTCTAATACACAACCTAGCTACCCATGATTCCCACTTTTTCACATACTCATGCATTCTCTTTAAATCACATTCCATATGCTTTGATTTTTATTGAACTTTACTTTGGGGCATTTTTTGTTGTCCCTTTTTTATTTCTTTTTCTCTTTTTTTCTTTTTCTATATATATATATATATATATATATATATTTTCTCCTTTATCATTTTTTTCACATTTTTTTGTTGTTTTTTCATAAGTATATACAAACGTATCAATGCATATGGTTTTACATATAGTGCATGAATATGTACCCAATTCCCAATATTTTCAACAAAAATACAAAAATTACACTTTTACCTCAACCAATATCCCAAGTTTCCCATACCCAAATGATACACACCCTCACTAGCCTAAGCTAATCAAAGATCCGAATTAAGGACATTTATTGTTTTTCACTTAGGGGTACTGATGTACTAAAATTAAGAACAAAAGGGATTAAATAGGCTCAAATTTAGCTAACAATGGTTGATGAAAGGTAGGCTATTTGGGTAAGTAAGCTAAATGAAATGATGGCCTAAATCATATAAATGCATGTATACATGGAATAATGGACATAAAGAATCAAACAAATCAAAGATTACAATCATAGAAAGAGAACAATGCACACAAGAATGGAAAATAAGTGGTTATAAGATGTAACCACACAATTAGGCTCAAAACTCACATGCTTGTGTTTTTAGCTCAAAAACCATGTTCCAAAATAAATTCTTCAAGCAAGTTCAACAAAAATTTTTTTTCAAATTGGTAGGGTGCCCCAAAACAATTTTTCTTGGAAAAGAAATCATCACCCTAACCAAGTAGTCCTAAAAGAAATGATAGAATATGTACAAATTATAAATAACATGCAACCTATCATGCAATGCAACAACTAACTAACAAAAAAATTTGGTGTTGAAAAAGGAAGTTGTTACCCATGGAAGTCGGTCGGACGACCTCCTCACACATAGAAATTTGCACCGTCCTCGGTGCATGCAAAGAAGAGCAAGGTGGACGGGTTGCTACAATTGGTGAGCTTGTTCAAAAGGTTGTGTGGGTGAACTTGTTTGTTGCCCCATTTAGAAGCTTTTCCATTCCTTTCCTTCTTGGTGGCCAACCTAAAAGGAGAGAAAAGAAATAAAATTAAGCCTACAACAAAGATAATAAAGCAATTAGAGCATAGGCGGGCTAATGCCAACTAAGAGTAGGGTTCTCACTACATGTTAGCTACGCAGGTGAGTGAAAAAACAATATAGGCAAAGGACATATCAATTAATACTTGATGCAAGAGTAAAGTCAAAGCATGAAGAGCACTCAAAAGCATCAAGTTCAAACAAGAAAGAGTGGGCCATAAAAGACATGTGAGCTAATATCAATGCACAAAGGATACAAGGATCATCAAGGTTAAGCATTGCTTTAAAAGTTTCATCACCCAACAATATCAAACAAGTCAAGAAGCACCAAAATAATGCAAGAAATTCTCAACAATTGAGTGAAAAAATGCAACACCATTAATGAAAGAAGAGACTTAGAAAAAAACTGAAAACAGGCTATAGAAACAAAATTGAAATGTAAAGAATATAAGTATACGAATGCGATAAACAAAAGAAAATGGCAGAAGAGAAAAAAACTCGTTTTTTTACCGGCGCGGACGCGTCATGCACGCGTACGTGCCGATGTGCAGTTTGGCAGAAGGACGCGTACGCGCCAGGTGCGCGCACGCATGGGTTGTAGGCACAGAATAGGCACAAACTGGGCATAACTCTCTAGAACATGTACCAGGAGGGCAGGTGGCGCTATCGGCATGCAAGCGCACAACGTGCGTGCGCGCGCATTGCACATTTAACATCAAGGACGCGTACGCGCCAAGTGCACGCATGCGTGGGTGGTTTGTGCCTCAGGCATGGTGCTGGCGCAGTGTAGGCACAACTCTCAGGTCAATGTATGGAGGGATGAAATTTTGCATCCACGCGTACGCGTACATGGCGCGTCTGCATGGATGGTCGAAAATGCTTGAGGCGCGCGTCCGCGCCAGGTGCGCGCACGCGTGGGTTGGTGCTCTGTTTCTCAAAATTTTTCATGTTCTTGCACCAATCCAAGAATTCCAAACCTCCAAACAGCTACCCAAACACCATAAAACCTTATTTAACCTACTAAACTACCAATTATACTCAACAAACTAAACAAAACATGAAATCAAACCTATTATACCAATATTTACAAAAGAGAAAATGAAAAGAGTTTACCATGGTGGGGTGTCTCCCACCTAGCACTTTTGTTTATTGTCCTTAAGTTGGACTTATGGGGAGCTCCTCTTAAGGTGGCTTGTGCTTGAAGCTATCCTTGAACATCCACCAATGCTTGAGTCTCCAATAAGCTCCATTCTTCAAAGATGATGACTCCAAGCCTTGATGGAGTTCCACACAAGCCATGGGCTCCCAAATTTGATTTTCCTTGTGCGATCCGGGATCCCACACTTTGTTTTGACACCCATCTTCAAATTGATCATCATGATTCCAATTGGGTGGCATGACCTTAGAATTCTCAATTAAGCACCCAAACATTCTCCTAGACCCATGCAATTTAGTTCCACACCAAACCTTGCAATCAAACTTTGAGCATGCAACCATAACGAACCTAGAATGATGTTTCCAACCACTACATGACTCTTTCTTACTCCTCAATCAAACTTTAGGCGGGTATTCTTCGTTGCCTGGGCATCTTGCGTATTCGAGCACCACATGCGTATGTGGACGTAATTTTTTTAACGTGTGCATACGCACGGCAAGGGTGTGCGTACGCACAGACCCTGTTTTGCTAAAAAATAATTTTTCTTCGTTTTCAAGGGTTCTCTAACTTTTTAGACTTCTTTAATTTCTATTTAATATTACTATCTAGAAATTAGGTCTTAAAACTAATAGAAAAGAGTTAGTGACTTAAATTGGTGATATTCTATATTAGTTTAGAAGACAGAGACTTAGGTTTCTGAAGTTGTGAGTGGACTGTTGAAGTACTATATTGATGATGATTAATGGAACTTAATAGTTGATGGTAAACTTGTGAAATCAAGGATTAATGATGGTTATGATGAGTCTAGGACTCGAAGAGAAATAGTGAATTATTGAATATTAAAAGTGATCACTGTAACATCCTAACTTCTAGTACGTTATGATCGTACCAAAAGTAAGGCATTACTAACCTGTTTTATTTTATTATCTATTTAATATTGAGCCTTTAGTTCGGTGTTGCGTTTTAATTTTTAAGAAAATTCTTAAAAATATTATTTTTATTAATTAAAATCACATATCAAAGATCACCAAATCACATAGCTATTACTAATAATAAATTCCATACAAATAAATTCAATATAATACTCGAATACATTACCTATCCCTCTGGTAAAATAACATCCTAATCAATAAAGGCGAGGGAACTTTATGAGAACAACTTAACTTTTAAACAATTCTAACTATTAGTCTGCGGCCTCATACTGAGTCTTCGAACTTGTGTCACTGAAAGGGTGGAAGATTTTTTGGTGAGAACAAACCACACGTTCTCAGTAGGGAATGAGAATGCCGTAAAAGTAAGGAATAAAATGCAAATAATTAACATACTCAAGGAAAATATAGTTTTATAAAACCTTTTGAAAATACTCTTGGTTTTTACTTTAGCTAATTAATTACCTCTTTCAAAATCTCTAAACCCAAAATGAATTTTAAATCTAAGACTAGTCACATTAACCATTTCTCCGCCACATAATTAATTCTCAATCAAAACATCAATTCCTAATCACATTAATACATTCACAAACTAATAGTACAAGCAAGAGATTCAGTTCAATATACTGGCAAGACGCAATAAGATAAACAGCACAATCACAAGGAAGTAATACAAACAAACACAATCAAATGCATATGCGCAAACGTTATAATGCATGTCTGTCCTAAGCAGGCCATGAGCTCACATGTCGGTTGCCTACCTGCTCCCGACATTACCTAGGCACGAGTCCCAGATATGGCTTTCCAGATGCATACAGTGTGACTTTCAAATCAATGAGCTTACATCTGGAAAACAGTTCTCAGTGTGTGGGCGTCCCCACTATACATTTGACACTAAGGCCCAAACAAAGTCGCATATGCTCTCATGTGGTAGACATTCCTTTAATTAATATATTCCTTTAATCTTTGTTTTCTCTCCTATGGCAGAGATTCCTTTAATTATCTCTCTTTCTTATCAAACCGAACTCAAAACATAACTTAAAGCAAAATCCCTTCTCAAAAGATTGAGTTTAAAACATTATATTTTCTTAATAAATCAAATTGAAAACAAAACTCTTTTCACAATAAATCAAAATCAAATAATATTTTTAAATTAGATTTGCTTTTAAATAACACTTCAAATAAAGTCTTAAAGTTTTATAAAAATTTGGCAGCATTTTCTCTAAAATTCGGGCTATGCCACCCTTTTAGGGTCCCAATTAAATAATCTCTTAACCATTTCGAATATCAAGTCTATTGCTCTTAAACCGAACCAATATCTTTCTTAAACACTTTTCAAAAGATCCAAGTCACTGGTGCACGAAATTGTGTATGCCAATATTAATGGACTATTTCTCACAGCTTCGCACAACTAACCAGCAAGTGCACTGGGTCGTCCAAGTAATACCTTACGTGAGTAAGGGTCGAATCCCACGGAGATTGTTGGTTTGAAGCAAGCTATGGTTATCTTATTATTCTTAGTCAGGATATAATATCAATAATAATTTTTAGTTTTAATTGTAAAAAGTGAAAGGGCATAAAATAAATAATTGTTACTTAATAATGGAGAATATGTTGGGGTTTTGGAGATGATTTGTCTTCTGAATTCTTGTAACATAATGCTTCCTCACTTTCATAAATGCAAGGCTCCTTCCATGGCAAGCTGTATGTAGGGAGTCACCGTTGTCAATGGCTACTTCCCATCCTCTCAGTGAAAATGGTCCAAATGCTCTGTCACAGCACGGCTAATCATCTGTTGCTTCTCGATCATGTCGGAATAAGATCCATTGATCCTTTTACGTCTGTCACTATGCCCAACACTCGCGAGTTTGAAGTTCGTCACAGTCATCCAATCCCAGAATCCTACTCGGAATACCACAGACAAGGTTTAGACTTTCCGAAACCTCATGAATACCGCCAACAATCCTAGCTTATACCACAAAGATTCTGATTAAGAAATCTAAGAGATATTCATTCAATCTAATGTAGAACGGAGGTGGTTGTCAGGCACACGTTCATGGATTGAGGAAGGAGATGAGTGTCACGGATCATCACCTTCTTCATAGTGAGGCACGAATGAACATCTTAGATAGGAACAAGCATGTTTGAATGGAAAGCAGAAATAATTGCATTAATTCATCGAGACGTTGCAGAGCTCCTCACCCCCAACAATGGAGTTTAGAGACTCATGCCGTCAAAGAGTATAAAATTCAGATCTAAAAATGTCATGAGATGCAAAATAAATTTCTAAAAGTTGTTTAAATGCTAAACTAGTAACCTAGGTTTACAGAAAATGAGTAAACTAGGATGGATAGTGCAGAAATCCACTTCTGGGGCCCACTTGGTATGTGCTAGGGCTGAGACTTAAGCTTCTCACGTGCCTGGGCTGTTTATGGAGTTGAATGCCAGGTTGTAACCTGTTTCTAGCGTTGAACTCCAATTTGCAATCTGTTTCTTGCGCTGAATGCCAAACTGTAACATGGAACTGGTGTTGAACGCAAGTTTACATCATCTATCTTCGCGCAAGGCATGGACTATTATATATTGATGGAAAGCCCTGGATGTCTACTTTCCAACCCAATTGAGAGCTCGCCAATTGGACTCCTATAACTCCAGAAAATCTATTCCGCGTGCAGGGAGGTCAGAATCCAATAGCATCAGCAGTCATTTTTCAGCCTAAATCAGATTTTTGCTCAGCTCCCTCAATTTCAGCCAGAAAATACCTGAAATTACAAAAAAGCACACAAACTCATAGTAAAGTCCAGAAATATGAATTTTGCCTAAAAACTAATAAAATTATACTAAAAACTGACTAAAACATACTAAAATCTACATGAAATTACCCCCAAAAAGCGTATAAAATATCCGCTCATCACAACACAAACTTAAACTGTTGCTTGTCCTCAAGTAACTAGATAAATAAAATAGGATAAAAAGAAACTAAGAAGCAATAATATCTTAGAGTTTTAAGCGAGGCTCAGATTCTAATCAGATGAGTGGGACTAGTAGCTTTTTGCCTCTGAATAGTTTTGGCATCTCACTTTATCCTTTGAAATTCAGAATGTTTGGCATCCATAGGAACTCAGAATTCAGATAGTATTATTGATTCTCCTAGTTTAGTATATTGATTCTTGAACACAATTACTTTATGAGTCTTGGCCGTGGCCCTAAGCACTTTGTTTTCTAGTATTACCACCGGATACATAAATGCCACAGACACAAAACTGGGTGAACCCTTTCAGATTGTGACTTAGCTTTGCTAAAGTCCCCAATTACAGGTGTCCAGAGTTCTTAAGTACACTCTTTTGCCTTGGATCACGACTTTAACCACTCAGTCTCAAGTTTTTCACTTGGATCTGCAAGCCACAAGCACATGGTTAAGGTTTTTCACTTGGATTTATTCCCTTGGGCCCTCCTATCCATTGATGCTCAAAGCCTTGAATCCTTTTCACCCTTGGCTTTTGGTTTTAAGGGGTATTGGCTTTTTCTTTTTCTTTATCCAATGATTCCTTATTTTTTTTTTCACCGCTTTTTCTTGCTTCAAGAATCAATTTCATGATTTTTCAGATCATCAATAATATTTCTCTTGTTCATCATTCTTTCAAGAGCCAACAATTTTAACATTCATGAAATTTAATATAAAAAATATGCACTGTTCAAGCATTCATTCAGAAGACAAAAAGTATTGCCACCACATCTAAGTAATTAGAATTTTTCTTATTAAGAACTCGAAAAAAAATATTGCCTCTTTATTCTAAAAACCTACTATTTTATTCATGTTTAATGATGATGAGAAAAATAAATTATAGCTTAATTTTGAAATAAAATCAAAATAGATATACTAATTACTACTACTTCTATATAAATTCTAAGGTAATTTCCTATAAGAACAACTATCACAGAATTAAAGCTAAGATTAGGACTCAACAACCTTTATTTTGAGAACTGGATGTTCCTCTAGTCTGTGGGGTGCTTGGTCCTTCAAGAGATAGTTTTTGATGCTTCAGTTCCTTTAAGTCACGCCTTTGCTCTTCTTGTTCCCCAAGCAATTTGCAAAGCATGCTATTTTGATTATTCTGTTCTTCCTTTATTTGGTCCATAGCTTCTTGCAACTTGGTAACAGATGCTTCAAGATGCTCCCAGTATTCAATTTGAGGGATTTCTGGGAGGAATTCCTGTGCTCTCCTCTTGATGGGGTCATCCTGCACTTGTTGTTTTTCCATTGATATTTTGGTGATTGGTCGCTCAACTGAGATATACTCAGTTATTCCCATCTTCACTCCAGCATCTTTGCAGAGCATAGAAATTAAGCTTGGATAAGCCAATTTGGCATCTTTGGAGTTTTTGTTTGCGATTATGTAAAGTTCACATGAAATCAGTTGATGAACTTCCACTTCTCTTCCCAACATAATAAAATAGATCATCATTGCTCTTTTAACTGTGACTTCAGAACGGTTGCTAGTGGGCAATATAGAATGCCTAATGAAGTCCAGCCAGCCTTTGGCGACTAGTTTGAGATCTTCTCTCTTGAGTTGATTTGGGACGCCCTTGATGCTGGTGGTCCACCTAGCTTCAGGGATGCATATATCCTCTAAAATCTTGTCCAGGCCCTTATTTGTTCTCATCATTCTCCTATTAAAGGAGTCTGGGTCATTTTTCAGCTGAGGTAGCTTAAAGATCTCCTTAATTTTGTCAGGGTGAATGTGAACAATCTTTCCTCTGACCAAGGTCCGATAGTCATAGAGGGCAGTTCCAGATATTCTCTGCCTGTCTGTTTGCCACAGATTAGCGTAGAATTTCTGAACCATGTTTCTTCCCACCTTTGTTTTAGGATTAGCTAGGACTTCCCAATTCCTGTTTCAAATTTGCTCTTGAATCTTTGGATATTCGTCTTCTTTCAGATCAAATCTAACTTTCGGGATCACTGACCTTAGACCCATTATTTTGTAGTAATGGTATGAATGTTCTTTGGTTAAGAACTTCCCTTGATTCCAAAGTGGTTTTGGAATACTCTCTTTCTTGCCTCTTGGAGTGGGTTATTTTCCTTTAGGAGCCATGATCTTAGTGAATATGGTTTAGTGATCATGGATAAACACACCAAACTCAGAGGTTTGCTTGTCCTCAAGCAAAAGAAAGGAAAGAAGAGGGATAGAAGGAGAGATAGTATCGAATGTGGATGAGAGGAGGGAGGCCGAATGTGGATTTAAAGGGAGGGGGTGGGTTTTCGAAAATTTTGAAGAAAGATAAGATAGAAGATATGATTTATAAAAGATAAATATGATAAGAAAAAGATATAATTTAAAATTAAAAAGTTGTGAATGATATTTGAAAAAGATAAATCTGAATTTTTATTTTGAAAAATATTTTAAAAGATAATTGAGTTTTAGAAAAAAATTGAAAAAGAGTTGGATGGGATTTGAAAAGGATTTGTGTTTATGAATTAAGATACATTTGATATTTTTGAAAAAGGGATTTTAGAAATTAGGATTAAAATTTTTGGAATTGAAGGATGGGAGTTTGTAACATGTTTATGCAAGAAATCATGAATGGGAATATAAAAATTTTGAAAAATGTGAATTAAAAACGAAATTACCTCCTCCCCACAATCCTGGCGTTAAACGCCCTAACGCTGCATGTTTTGGGCGTTTAACGGCCATTTGCAGCTTCTCCTGGGCGTTCAACGCCCAGCTGTTGCTTCTAGCTGGCGTTGAACGCCAGGAACTCCTTTGTCATTGGGCGTTTTCCTGAACGCCCAGGACGCTATAAATCTGGCGTTGAACGCCCAGAAGGTGCTTCTTTCTGGCGTTCAACGCCCAGAAGCTGTTTCTTTCTGGCGTTTAATGCCCAGATAGCTATCCTTACTGGCGTTGAACGCCCAGTAAGTGCTTCTTTTGGGCGTTCAGCGCCTAAAACAGCTCTTACTGGATTTTTTTTTTCGCACCAGTGAGCTTCTTTTTGCTGTTTTATCCTCTGAATCCTTCTGTAACTCTGTGAACTCAAGCAACTGCTATTTTACCTTGAAGATAATTGACATAAACCTGTAAAAATAAATTAATTAACAAATAAGCTTTGTAAATGGCTGGGTTGTCTCCCAGCAAGCGCTTCTTTATTGTCTTTAGCTGGACTATTACTGAGATTTAATCAAGTCTCAGTTTTGAGAATTCTTGCTCAAAATTGCTTTCAAGATAATGTTTAACTCTCTGTCCATTAACAATGAACTTTTTGTTAGAATCATTATCCTGAAGCTCCACGTATCCATGTGGTGACACACTTGTAATCACATATGAACCTCTCCACTGGGATTTCAATTTCCCGGGGAATAATCTGAGCCTAGAATTAAATAGCAGAACTTTCTGCCCTAGCTTAAAGACTCTGGATGATAGTTTCTTATCATGCCATCTTTTTGCTTTCTCTTTGTAAATTTTTGCATTTTCGAAAGCATTGAGTCTGAATTTCTCTAGCTCATTTAACTGGAGCAATCGTTTTTCTCCAGCTAACTTGGCATCAAGGTTTTGGAATCTGGTTGCCCAATAGGCCTTATGTTCCAGTTCCACTGGCAAGTGACAGGCTTTTTCATACACCAGCTGGTATGGAGAACTTCCTATAGGTGTCTTGAATGTTGTTCTGTATGCCCACAGAACATCATCCAAGCTTTTTGCCCAATCCCTTCTACGGTTAATCATAGTCCGTTCCAGGATTCTTTTAAGTTCTCTGTTAGAGACTTCAGCTTGCCCATTTGTCTATGGATGATATGGAGTGGCTACCCTGTGGCTAACTCCATATCGAACCAAAGCAGAGTAAAGCTGTTTATTGCAGAAATGAGTGCCCCCATCACTGATTAATACTCTAGGGGTACCAAATCTGCTGAAGATGCATTTCTGGAGGAATTTCAGCACTATCTTAGTGTCATTAGTGGGTGTTGCGATAGCTTCCACCCATTTGGATACATAATCCACTGCCACTAGAATATAACTGTTTGAGTATGATGGTGGGAAAGGCCCCACGAAGTCAATACCCCATACATCAAACAACTCAATCTTTAAGATCCCTTGTTGAGGCATGGCATAACTGTGAGGCAAATTACTAGATCTTTGGCAACTGTCACAATTAAGTACAAACACTCGGGAATCTTTATAGAGAGTAGGCCAGTAGAAGCCACATTGGAGGACTCTTGTGGCTGTTCGCTCACTTCCAAAATGTCCTCCATACTGTGATCCATGGCAATGCCAGAGAATCTTCTGTGCTTCTTCTTTAGGCACACATCTACGAATTACTCCGTCTGCACATCTCTTGAAGAGATATAGTTCATCCCAAAGATAGTACTTTGCATCTGTGATCAATTTCTTTGATTGCTGCCTACTGTACTCTTTGGGTATGAATCTCACTACCTTGTAGTTTACAATGTCTGCAAACCATGGCACTTCCTGGATGGCAAAGAGTTGCTCATCCGGAAAGTTTTCAAAGATTTTAGTAAGAGGGAGGGATGCCCCTTCTACTCGTTCTATTCGGGACAGGTGATCTGCTACTTGGTTCTCTGTCCCTTTTCTGTCTCTTATTTCTATATCAAACTCTTGCAGAAGTAATACCCATCTGATGAGTCTGGGTTTTGAATCTTGCTTTGTGAGTAGATATTTAAGAGCAGCATGGTCAGTGTACACAATCACTTTTGATCCTACTAAATAGGATCTGAACTTGCCAATGGCGTAAACCACTACAAGTAGCTTTTTTTCTGTGGTTGTGTAGTTTTTCTATGTGTCATTTAAGATACGGCTGGCATAGTAAATGACGTGCAGAAGCTTGTCATGCCTTTGTCCCAATACTGCACCAATGGCATGGTTACTGGCATCATACATTAGTTCAAATGGTAATGTTCAGTCTGGTGCAAAGATAAATGGCGTGTCAGTAGCTAGTAGATTACTCAGAGGTTTGGCTATTTTTGAAAAATCTTTTATAAACCTCCTATAGAATCCTGCATGCCCCAGAAAGCTTTTGATTGCCTTAACATTGGCAGGGGTGGTAATTTTTCAATTACCTCTACCTTAGCTTGATCCACCTCTATTCCCTTGTTCGAAATTTTGTGCCCAAGGACAATTCCTTCAGTCACCATAAAGTGATATTTCTCCCAGTTTAAAACGAGGTTAGTCTCTTGGCACCTCTTTAGAACAAGTGCTAGATGGTCAAGACAGGAGCTGAATGAGTCTCTGAATACTGAAAAGTCATCCATGAAGACTTCCAGAAATTTTTCCACCATATCAGAGAAAATTGAGAGCATGCACCTTTGAAAGGTTGCAGGTGCATTGCACAGACCAAATGGCATCCTTCTGTATGAAAATACTTCAGATGGACATGTGAATGCTGTTTTCTCTTGATCTTGGGGATCTACTGCAATTTGATTATAACCTGAATATCCATCAAGGAAGAAGTAGTATTTATGACCTGCTAGCTTTTCTAGCATTTGGTCTATGAATGGTAAAGGAAAATGATACTTTCTGGTAGCTGTATTGAGCCTTCTATAGTCAATACACATACGCCACCCTGTAACTGTTCTTGTAGGGACCAGTTCATTTTTTTCATTGTGAACCACTGTCATGCCACCCTTCTTAGGGACGACTTGGACAAGGCTTACCCAGGGGCTATCAGAAATAGGATAAATAATCCCAGCCTCTAGTAATTTAGTGACCTCCTTCTGCACCACCTCTTTCGTGGCTGGATTCAGCCGCCTCTGTGGTTGAACCACTGGCTTAGCGTCACCCTCCAATAAGATCTTGTGCATGCATCTGGCTAGGCTAATGCCCTTAAGATCACTGATGGACCACCCAAGAGTTGTCTTGTGTGTCCTTAGCACTTGGATTAGTGCTTCCTCTTCCTGTGGCTCTAAGGTAGAGCTTATGATCACAGGGAAGGTATCACATTCTCCCAGAAATGCATATTTCAAGGATGGTGGTAATGGTTTGAGCTCGGGTTTAGGAGGTTTCTCCTCTTCCTGATGGATTTTCAGAGGTTTTATTATTCTCTCTGATTCCTCCAGATCAAGCTGAACATCTTTAAAGATGTCCTCTAGCTCTGATTCAAGACTCTCAGTCATATTGACCTCTTTTACCAGAGAGTCAATAATATCAATGCTCATGCAGTCATTTGGGGTGTCTGGATGCTGCATAGCTTTGACAACATTCAACTTGAACTCATCTTCATTAACTCTCAGGTTTACTTCCCCTTTTTGGACGTCAATAAGGGTTCGGCCAGTTGCTAGGAAAGGTCTTCCTAGAATGAGAGTTGCACTCTTATGCTCCTCCATTTCCAGCACCACAAAGTCAGTAGGAAAGGAAATGGCCCAACCTTGACAATCATTTCTTCAATCACGCCTGATGGGTATTTAATGGAGCCATCAGCAAGCCAGAGACATATCCGGGTTGGTTTGATTTCTTCAGTCAAACCAAGCTTTTTGATAGTAGATGCAGGTATTAGGTTGATACTTGCCCCATGATCACATAGAGCTTGCTTGGTACAAGTACCCTCTAATGTGCATGGTATCATAAAGCTTCCGGGATCTTTAAGCTTCTCAGGTAAGCTTTTCAGAATGACTGCACTGCATTCTTCAGTGAGGTAAACTTTTTCACTTTCCCTCCAATCCTTCTTATGACTTAAGATCTCTTTCATGAACTTAGCATAAGATGGTATTTGCTCAAGTGCCTCTGCAAACGGAATCTTTATTTCAAGAGTCCTGAGATAGTCTGCTGATGCAAGGGCATCTTGGCCAGTTTCACTGACTTTTTCTTTACTGTTTTTAGGGTAGTTTCATGCATTTCCTTAGGAAATAAGCTAGTTTTGGGTAGATATTCACTTACACCTTGATTCAAGCATACATTGTGCATTTTACATGATTTCATGAGGATTTTGCATGAATTTAGTGACAAAATTCTATGTTGCATTATCCATGACTTGGACTAGAACTTTGATGCACTCTATTGCTTGATTTCAGGACCAAAGGAAGCAGGGAAGAACCACTTAGCAGTCACGTTAATCTAATTAACGTGGCCACTAACGTGGAATGGGAGGTAACTTGCAAAGTTAATGAGAAAAGTGATTGCCAATAACGCTCTCGAAGCCATCATTGCCCACGTTAAGAGTCACGTTAACTAAGTTAACGTGAGCTCTAACGTGAAGAAAGGATTTTGAGCCAACGTTAGTGACACTTAACATTATCACTAACGTTGGCCAATGATCATAAGTGGCCACGTTAGAGTCCACGTTAACTTGGTTAACGTGGCCTCTAACGTCAACAAGGGGAAGGAAGCCAACGTTAGTGACATTCAACATTGTCACTAACGTTGGCCTAAGGTGCAATGTACCACGTTAACTTCCATGTTAACTTGGTTAACGTGGGAGCTAACGTGAGAGGCAAGAATGGTCGACAACGTTAGTGACACCTAACATTGTCACTAACGTTGGAAGCAACCACAAAACCCCAAGAAGCCACGTTAACTTCTACGTTAACTTAGTTAACGTGGAAGCTAACGGCAATGAGTGAAAGATGAGCCAACGTTAGTGACACTCAACATTGTCACTAACGTTGGAAATGGTTTACAAAGCCACGTTAGAAGCCACTTTAACCTAGTTAACATGGACTCTAACGTGAATAGGGGCATATTGGAACGTTAGTGACAATGTTGAGTGTCACTAACGTTCTTGAAGATTGGCATGCCTACGTTAAAAGAGCCACGTTAACTAAGTTAACGTGGACTCTAACGTGGGAAAGGGGGAGGCTCTCAACGTTATTGGGAAAGTTGAGTCCCAATAACGTGTGCGAAGGACAAAGAGGCAACGTTAGTGGCAACGTTTGTGCCACTAACGTTGAAGTTACATGGCCTTTACTTGGGTAAGAAACGTTAGTGAAAAAGTTGAATGACACTAACGTTTTCGAACCCATTTTCTCACTGAATGTTAACACCTCTAACGCCTTGAGCTAAAGTCTCTGCCCACTTCACACTTTCTCTCTGCAAGTAAAACCAAGCCCAAATGAAGAAAAGAACTGCTTCAAACTCAAGATCCAAAGGCCCAAGACTTGAAGAACCAACTAGAAGCTGAGAAGAGTAGTATATATAGGAGTAGCTTTGAATTATTAGGGAGTTCAGGAGGTTGGAAGGAAAGCACTACTCTCTGTATTTTACTCTGCTTTTCTAGTTCCATGATGTATTCTCCATCTTTGTTTTCACTTTCTAGAGCTATGAACAACTAAACCCCTTTCATTGGGTTAGGGAGCTCTGTTGTAATTTGATGGATCAATACTAGTTTTCATTATTCTTCTTCTATCTTTTCTCTTGATTTTACTTGAAAGCTTTCGATCTTCATCCCATTGGGTAGTTATCTTGGAAAATGAGCTATTCAAACTTGGATCTCTTCTGAGCCTTGAAAGAGGAATGAAGAGATCAAGCTAGAAATGCTTTCTCATGCTGGACCAAATTGTGTTTGGATGGATATGTGACTATAATCCTCTCAATACTTGATTTGGGAAATGCATGTGGTATAATCAGTGACCACACTTCATCTCTTCTCATGAGCAATTGACCAATGAATTGGCTCTTGATCAAGATTTGAGAGATTGAATTACAAAAAATTGTAATTCAATCAATTAAGATTGCCAAGGAGATCAATGATTGCATTGATTGAGGAAGAGATGAAAATGAACTTGATCCGGAGAATTGTAACATCTCCTGCACCCAATGAATTCCCCAATTCTGATCTCACCCATTCCCTTTAATTTCTGCATTTACTTTCATGAGCAAACACCCCATTCCTATTTACAATTTTGCAATTTATTTTCAGTCATTTACTTCCAGTTCTTCAATTCTAGCATTTACTTTTCCGTCATTTACATTCTAGCATTTTATTTTCTGCAACTCTCAACCCAAATTCTGAATTAGCTCAACTAGAACATTCTTCCAATTAAAGTTGCTTGATCAATCAATCCCTGTGGGATTTGACCTCACTCTATTGTGAGTTTTTTACTTGACGACAAATTCGGTACACTTGCCGAAGAAAATTTGTTGAGAGACAATTTCCACCTGCATCAAGTTTATGGCGCCGTTGCCGGGGATTGATTGTGCATCAACAATGATTAAATTAGAAGATCACTAGATTGAGCATTTTTTGTTTTGTTGATTTAATTTTCTGTTTGAGTAATTTACTTTCTGTCTTAGTTAACTTCTCTCCTTCCCCCTCTACTCTTTCGTTTTCCTTGTTATTTACCCTTCATTTTGTTAACCTGCTAACTGTTTGATATATTGCATCACTCACAACTAACAGTAATTCTGACAGCAATACTATCTACACATATTGTTACTTGTATGCACTTGTTGATTGTATGACAGGGAGAAGAAGCGGGGCTTCAACTTCCTTCGATTCTGAACCAGAGAGGACCCTCCTTAGATTAAGGAGGGAAGCAAGAGGGAAACGTGCAATCGGTGCTAAAGAGGAGGAGGAACACTTTGAACTAAACATGGAAGGCAACATAGAAAACCAACATGAAGATGAGGCTAATAACCATGGGGGAGAAGGTAGAGCAAATCATGTTGGGAAAGATAGAAGAGTGTTAAGCTCTTATATCAATCCCAACCCAAGCAACTGTGGGAGCAGCATTCAGAAGCCCACCATACATGCCAACAATTTCGAGCTAAAACCTCAGCTCATCACTCTTGTGCAGAATAATTGCTCATTTGGAGGAGGTGCTCAAGAAGATCTGAATCAACACTTGACCATCTTCTTGAGGATTTGTGACACAGTGAAGTCCAATGGAGTCCACCAGGATGTCTACAGGCTACTCTTGTTCCCTTTCTCACTCAGGGACAAGGCATTCAAATGGCTCGAATCCTTCCCAAAAGAAAGCCTGACAAATTGGGAGGAGGTAGTGAACAAGTTTTTGGCAAGGTTTTACCCCCCGCAAAGGATCAATAGGCTGAGAACTGAAGTACAGACGTTCAGACAGCAAGATGGGGAGTCACTTTATGAAGCTTGGGAAAGGTTCAAAGACCTAACAAGAAGGTGTCCACCAAATATGTTTAATGAATGGGTGCATTTGCATATCTTCTATGAAGGCTTGTCATATGAATCAAAGAAGGCAGTAGATCATTCCTCTGGAGGATCCTTGAACAAGAAGAAGACCATTGAAGAAGCCATAGATGTCATTGAAACTGTAGCTGAGAATGACTACTTCTATGCTTCCGAAAGAGGGAACACTAAGGGAGTAATGGAGCTAAACAATGTAGATGCTCTGCTGGCACAGAACAAGCTCATTACCAAGCAGTTAGCTGACCTCACCAAGAAGATGGAGAGGAACCAAGTGGCAGCAATCACCACCTCATCAACAACCCAAGAAGAAGTTGAAGAAGAGGACCTTGAGCAAGCCAACTACATTGGGAATTCACCTAGACAGAACCATGATCCATACTCCAAGACATACAACTCTGGATGGAGGAACCACCCAAACTTTGGGTGGGGGAATCAGCAAGAGCAAAGCCAAGACCAGAGACGTTACAACTCCAACAACAATGCAGCTCATCAACAATTCACACAGAGGACATACCAACACCCCCACAACAACACCTCTCATCCTTCCACCTCTAATCCCAATTTACCATCAATTGATGACAGATTCTCTAAGCTTGAAACCTTACTTGAAGGAATATGCCAAGAGATTCAAGAAGACAAGGTGTTCAAAGAAGAGGTGCGAGCTAACATTAAGAACCAAGGAGAGACCATCAAGAAGCTGGAATTCCAAGTGGGATGCTTAGCGGAGAAGATTCCCAAACCTACTGATGTCTTCCCAAGTGACACGGATAAAAACCCAAGAGGAGAAGCAAAGAAAGTAAGATGGGAAGATTGCAAAATGGTCACTACAAGTGATCAAGAGGATGAAGACGAGCTAAGCAACCTCTCCCAACAGCCTGAAAACAACTCAACAGAGGAGGAGGATAGAGATCACCAAGAACCAAAAATCTCACAACAAGAGTTGCTGAAGCTCTATGCACCATTTCCCCAATTGCTCAATGGTGCTGTGGGGAAGATAATATACTCAAGGTTCCTAGACTTGTTTGCATCTCTGCATGTGAACATACCATTCATCAAGGCCATACAACAAATGCATGCATTCATCAAGTACATGAAGGAACTTCTTCCCAGGAAAAGCTCACTCAAAGGAGGGCAAACTATAGTGTTAAACAAGGAATGTAGTGCCCTTATTCAACCTGAATTGCCTGCAAAAAGAAGAGACCCAGGGAGTTTTCACATCCCCTGTGCCATAGGGGAAACAATGTTTGACAGAGCACTCTGTGACTTAGGGGCAAGCATCAACTTACTGCCCCTATCCCTGGCGAAGAAGCTGCAGATCAATGAGATAATGCCCACAGATGTGGTCATCAGGCTGGCTGACAAGACTCAAAAGCAAGCAATAGGAGTGGTGGAAAATATGTTACTAAAGGTTGGGAAATACTTTCTCCCAACAGACTTTGTCATCCTGGACATGGAAGAGAGTCACACTCACCCAATCATATTGGGGAGACCCTTCCTAGCTATGGCCAGAGCACTCACAGATGTGGAGAAAGGGGAGCTAATATTGAGGATCCATGATGAACGGCTCAGCTTTAATGTCTTCAAACTCTCACAAGAAGAAGACCAAGAACACAAGGAACCAAGTAAAGACCATGATGAGATGCTAAAGAAGGAAGCAAGCACAGAAGCACACCCAACCTATCTGGAGACCCCTTTGGTTAATAAACAAAGGAAACAGCCACTACCACAGCTCAAGGAAAAGTTAGAGGAACCTAAACCCCTAGAGGCATGTGAAGACAACATCACAACTACCGTAGGAAAAGAAGTCATCAAGAGCAAGGCAATATCAAAGGACACAAGGAAGAAGGTACCAAGGAAGTAGAGGAACAAAAAGATCCCTACGGAAGACTTCTCTCCAGGAGATAGAGTGATCTCAGCTTACTTCCCAGATATCCCCCCTAATCTCCCTACTGTACCATCTCAGTTACCTAAAGTCTTCACAATCAACAGAATTCTCTCCCTGGAACATGTAGAGATCATTGATACAACCAATGGATACAAGTCAACAGCGAGAGGGGAGGACTTCAAGCATTACCAACCACCCTGATGAGGGAGAAACGTCAAGCTAGTGACGCTAAAGAAGCGCTTCATGGGAGGCAACCCATGTTTTATATGCTTTTAGAAGATAGTAAATAAGTCAATATTTATGAATTCAAACCCAAACTTAACAAATTCTTGGTGGAATCCTTATTGTGCAGTATACAGTGAAGAACAAGTTTGGTGTTCAAAGCATGCCAAGAAAGCATGAATGCAACTAAGAGCATGCTATTCTTGGAAGCTTTGAACAGAACGTTTCATCACAATGCTCCAAACTAAGTTTGGTGTCACCCCATGGTGCCACCAATATGCATATAAGGACCCACAAATAGTTAGTTAGTTAGTTGGAATTTCATGAATAAACAATTTAATCTTTTCTCATTTTTCTTTTTAATTCTAGCCGTAAAGTTCAATTGTCTTTGGTTTGATATTATTCTCACCTTTCTTATTTTGTCTTTATAGGGAAAAGAAAAGGAGCATTGATGGAGATTGATTGGACAATTAAATTTGGGAGGTTCAGCCACTTCATGAAGAGAACTACATACTTGTCTCAAGAAGGAACGCATGGGGAAACGTTGCCATGTAATATTAAAGAAAGGAGACCCTTTGAAGACCGAACCATTCACTCTCATTAAGTGATGATCCTTGTCCTTCCTTCATAGACAACCCCAACCGTCCATCAAGCAACCATTCTTGCAATCCACACCTTCCATTCTCTCATAATCTCCCTATATAAAGGAACCTTAGTGCAGCCTCACTCCTCACCTTCAAATCCCCACTCACCACACTCTACACTTTTGGCATACTGAAATCCTTCATCACAAATTGTCCTAGCCAACCCATTCTTCATCTATCCGTATCCTCAAAACACCTCAAAATAGCAATGCAAATTCATGGCGTCATCAAGCTCCAAGAGGCAGAAGAGGAAGGAACCAATGGAGAACACTGCTTATGATGAAAAGAGGTTCAAAACTGCCTTCCATGAACGAGAATTTGAGCGGATAAAACTCAAAAAGATACTGCCCGAGTTAACCTTCCAAATCAATGAAAACGAATACCCACAGATTCTGAAGAAGATAGAAGAAAGAGGGTGGGAATTGCTCACTAATCCAGAAGGGAAGATCAATGCAAACCTCATCAAGGAATTTTACGCAAATGTGGTAAGAGAAGACAAAACCAGGGACCCAACCTTCAAAAGCTATGTAAGAGGAAAGGAGGTGGACTTCAGCCCAAGTGCTATAATGAGAACTCTTTACCTGAAAGCACCATACTTTGATGAGCCCAGTTATCATACAAGGATAAATAAAAGCCAAGACAATGACGAGCTCACTGAGATCGTAGGTGACATTTGTGTTATAGCAGCTGATTGGGAGAGGTATAAAGATGGGAAACCCAGGTTCATCAAGAGGGGAGACCTTAGCCCAGAAGCCAAAGGCTGGTTTGAACTCGTAAGGAGGTCTATTCTCCCAGCTGCAAATAATTCAGAGGTGAATATTAATCGGGCAACTATGGTACATTGCCTAGTACAAGGTGGAGAAATCAACGTGCAAGAACTTATAGCTGAAGGAATTCAAGAGTCAGCCGAGAAGCATGAATCCGGTGCCAGACTTTGGTACCCCAGCACCATTTTCAGATTGTGCAAAAAGGCCAAGGTGGTCTTTGAGGATAGCAAACCGGACTGGGTGAACCTTGGGAAATTAATGACAGTCGAGCGTATGGTCTACACTACACCTACACAGCAACAAAGAAGGCCACAAATAGGGAAATTAAAAGCAAAAGAAGGAGCTCACCAAGAGGAGTCTCATCAGGAAGAATATCAACAAGAAGAGCATCCTTACTCAGCAGACTTGAATATGACTCACCTTCTAAGAGCTATTGAAGATATGGGAGTGATACATATGAAAGGGCAAGAGCAAATACTGAGCTGGATGAGCCAACAAGAGGTGTGGCAGAAATAACAAATGGAACAGCAACAGGAACAATACTCCCAGCTCACCCAAACCATCACCCAAGTTACTGAGAGGCAAGAACGTCAAGATAAGCAATTGCAAGAACTCAATCAGCGGCAATTAGCTCAGATGAGAACATTTAATGAGTTCACAGTACTTAATGAAGGACGTCAATTACATAGGGAGGAGTTCAACCTAAACACTCAAGCAAGGTTGAACTACATGTCCAGTAATATGCATCATCTACACTATGCCATCCCTACATATGATGAGGTCCAAAAAGATTTTGTAGAACAAGAAGAGAGGAAGGTGAAACAGCAAAAGGAAACACTCAAGAAGAAGATGGAAGATGGAGGTTTCTGGAAGAAACTGTTTGGAAAAGGCAAAGGAAGTGGGAGTACAAGCACTCAAGAGGGACACAAGGAAGACAAGCAAGGAAAAGAGCATGGACAACCACAAGAATAAAAGGTGGTGGAGTTCCTTCTTTACTCCATCTTTTTCTATGTTTAAATAAGGAAGATCTTGGATGAAATAGGACATGCTTCCATGTTAGTTTGAATCTTTTCAATTCTGCATTTTAAGTCTATTGCTTAGGTCTATGATTTCTGGTTTAAGTGTCATTGCATCATATCTTTACTTATTGTATGCTTGTCTTTAAAATCAAATGAAGAAGAGAATGTTTGTGTTTCAAAAGACCAGAGTGGAGTTCATAATATGGAGTAATTTTCTGAATCTTTGGTGTAATCATAAGTTAGCTAAGTTGGTTCAACCATGAGGTGGGAAGACAACTATCTGTCCTGAACACTTTGGTGTGAATACACCCATGAGACTAAGTAAATAGCAAGATCCTAATAAGAGAAGGGAAAGAACACTTAAAGTGAAAAATAAAAGAAAAAGAGTAAGCAATAAGGCTAGGCACCAATGGTTTTAAACTTGAGGCATGTGTCTGTGGTGCTTCTGTGTGAGGGATCTACTTGGATGAATAAGCTCTTAGGGGTGCCTCATCACCTGGTAACTTGGGTTAACTAACTCGGGATTATCAGCTGAAAGTCCACTATCAAGAGTAACCCTCACTACAGAGCATTTAGTAACCCAAAGAGGTGCTGGACACCAAGGTCTCAAGAAAAGAAAATAAATAAACCATATGCCTGTGGTGTGTATGTATGGGGGAGAGGCTTGAGGAAGTAAGTCCGTAGGGGTGTTTCAACACCTAGCACCTTGAACCAACTGGTTCGGGAGTGTTGGCTGAAAGATTAATTTAAAGAGTTGCCCCCTTACAGAGCACCTAGCCTGAAGAACACAAATAAGCCCTGAAATGACAATAAAAGGATCAATAAAAGTCTCATGGTATGTAAGCAAAACTAGTGTTTTAGAGCATGATAAAGGTCTGAAAGCCAGTAATGGAATGAACCTAAGTTGCTATGCATGAAACCACCATAAAATCAGTAACATGACCTCCACAAGAATGACTCATTTCTCTTGGCATTCCATCCATCATTCCCTTGTTTCAGTACTTGCTTAGGGACAACCAAGCTTTAAGTTTGGTGCTGTGATGCAAGGGCATCTTGGCCAGTTTCAATGACCTTTTCTTTACTGTTTTTAGGGTAGTTTCATACATTTCCTTAGGAAATAAGCTAGTTTTGGGTAGATATTCACTTACACCTTGATTCAAGCATACATTGTGCATTTTACATGATTTCATGAGGATTTTGCATGAATTTAGTGAGAAAATTGTATGTTGCATTATCCATGACTTGGACTAGAACTTTGATGCACTCTATTGCTTGATTTCAAGACCAAAGGAAGCAGGGAAGAACCACTTAGCAGTCACGTTAATTTAATTAACGTGGCCACTAACGTGGAATAGGAGGTAACTTGCAAAGTTAATGAGAAAAGTGATTGCCAATAACGCTCTCGAAGCCATCATTGCCCACGTTAAGAGTCACGTTAACTAAGTTAACGTGAGCTCTAACGTGAAGAAAGGATTTTGAGCCAACGTTAGTGACACTTAACATTATCACTAACGTTGGCCAATGATCATAAGTGGCCACGTTAGAGTCCACGTTAACTTGGTTAACGTGGCCTCTAACGTCAACAAGGGGAAGGAAGCCAACGTTAGTGACATTCAACATTGTCACTAATGTTGGCCTAAGGTGCAATGTACCACGTTAACTTCCACGTTAAATTTGTTAACGTGGGAGCTAACGTGAAAGGCAAGAATGGTCAACAACGTTAGTGACACCCAACATTGTCACTAACGTTGGAAGCAACCACAAAACCCCAAGAAGCCACGTTAACTTCTACGTTAACTTAGTTAATGTGGAAGCTAACGGCAATGAGTGAAAGATGAGCCAACGTTAGTGACATTCAACATTGTCACTAACGTTGGAAATGGTTTGCAAAGCCACGTTAGAAGCCACGTTAACCTAGTTAACGTGGACTCTAACGTGAATAGGGGCATATTGGAACGTTAGTGACAATGTTGAGTGTCACTAACGTTCTCGAAGATTGGCATGCCTACGTTAAAAGAGCCACGTTAACTAAGTTAACGTGGACTCTAACGTGGGAAAGGGGGAGGCTCTCAACGTTATTGGGAAAGTTGAGTCCCAATAACGAGTGCGAAGGACAAAGAGGCAACGTTAGTGGCAACGTTTGTTCCACTAACGTTGAAGTTAATGTGGCCTTTACTTGGGTAAGAAACGTTAGTGAAAAGGTTGAATGACACTAACGTTTTCGAACCCATTTTCTCACTGAATGTTAACACCTCTAACGTCTTGAGCTAAAGTCTCTGCCCACTTCACACTTTCTCTCTGCAAGTAAAACCAAGTCCAAATGAAGAAAAAAAGAACTGCTTCAAACTCAAGATCCAAAGGCCCAAGACTTAAAGAACCAACTAGAAGCTGAGAAGAGTAGTATATATAGGAGTAGCTTTGAATTATTAGGGAGTTTGGGAGGTTGGAAGGAAAGCACTACTCTCTGTATTTTACTCTGCTTTTCTCGTTCCATGATGTATTCTCCATCTTTGTTTTCATTTTCTAGAGCTATGAACAACTAAACCCCTTTCATTGGGTTAGGGAGCTCTGTTGTAATTTGATGGATCAATACTAGTTTTCATTATTCTTCTTCTATCTTTTCTCTTGATTTTACTTGAAAGCTTTCGATCTTCATCCCATTGGGTAGTTATCTTGGAAAAGGAGCTATTCAAACTTGGATCTCTTCTGAGCCTTGAAAGAGGAATGAAGAGATCAAGCTAGAAATGCTTTCTCATGCTGGACCAAATTGGGTTTGGATGGATATGTGACTATAATCCTCTCAATACTTGATTTGGGAAATGCATGTAGTATAATCAGTGACCACACTTCATCTCTTCTCATGAGCAATTGACCAAGGAATTGGCTCTTGATCAAGATTTGAGAGATTGAATTACAAGAAATTGTAATTCAATCAATTAAGATTGCCAAGGAGATCAATGATTGCATTGATTGAGGAAGAGATGAAAATGAACTTGATCCAGAGAATTGCAACATCTCCTGCACCCAATGAATTCCCCAATTCTGATCTCACCCATTCTCTTTAATTTCTGCATTTACTTTCATGAGCAAACACCTCATTCCCATTTACAATTCTGCAATTTATTTTCAGTCATTTACTTCCAGTTCTTCAATTCTAGCATTTACTTTTCCGTCATTTACATTCCAGCATTTTATTTTCTGCAACTCTTAACCCAAATTCTGAATTAGCTCAACTAGAACATTTTTCCAATTAAAGTTGCTTGATCAATCAATCCCTGTGGGATTCGACCTCACTCTATTGTGAGTTTTTACTTGACGACAAATTTGGTACACTTGCCGAAGGAAATTTGTTGAGAGACAATTTCCACCTGCATCATCTGCAAAGCGGGCAAATTGCTTATCTTGTTCCGCTTGGCGGAGTTTCTGAGGATAAGGCATTTTGGCTTTATATTCCTCAACCTTAGTTGCTGCAGGTTTATTGCCTACAGATGTGGGTTAAGAAGCCTTTTTAGAAGGGTTGTTATCAGCACGTGTATGTGTTTGATCTCCCACTAGCATTTGAATGCCAGGAGTGGAAGCTGGAGTGGCGTTAGACGCCAACTCCTTATCTGTTTCTGGCGTCTGAACGCCAGAATTATGCTTCCTTTGGGCGTTCAACGCCAATTCCTTGCTTGTTTCTGGTGTTGAACGCTAGGACTGAGCATGGTTTGGGCGTTCAACGCCAGCTTTCCACCCATTCTCTGGCATTTGAGCGCCAGAATTATTCCTCTCTGGGCTTTTACTGTCCTCAGAGGGATTTTGGTTAGTTTGCTCATTTCTTAGCTTTCTGCTATCTTGAAGTGAGGTATTTAATGTTTTCCCACTTCTTAATTGAACTGCTTGGCACTCTTCTATTATTTGTTTTGATAATTATTATTCTGTTTGCTTCAACTGTACTTCCATATTCATATTAGCCATTCTTGTTTCTTGTAGTATCTCCTTGAATTCGGCTAGCTGTTTTGTTAGAAAATCCAGTTGCTGATTGAATTCAGTAACTTGTTCTGTAGGACTGAGTTCAGCAGTTACTATTTTAGCCTCTTCGTTGATGGAAGGTTCACTGCTTAGGTACAGATGCTGATTTCTGGCAATTATATCAATGAGCTCTTGAGCTCCTTCAATTGTCTTTCTCATGTGTATAGATCCACCAGCTGAGTGGTTTAGAGAAATTTGAGCTTTCTCTGTAAGCCCATAATAAAAGATGTCTAATTGCACCCACTATGAGAACATTTCAGAGGGGCATTTTCTTAGCATCTCTCTGTATCTCTCCCAAGCATAATAAAGGGATTCATTATCTCCTTGTTTGAAGCCTTGGATGCTCAGTCTTAGCTGTGTCATCCGTTTTGGAGGAAAATAGTGATTCAGGAATTTTTCTGATAGCAGTTTCCATGTCTTTATGCTGTCCTTAGGTTGGTTATTTAACCACCTCTTAGCTTGGTCCTTTATAGCAAATAGAAACAGTAATAATCTGTAGATATCCTGATCTACTTTCTTATCATGTACTGTGTCAGCAATTTGTAAAAATTGTGCCAGAAACTCTGTAGGCTCTTCCTGTGGAAGACCAGAATACTGGCAACTTTGCTACACCATGATAATGAGCTGAGGATTCAACTCAAAACTACTAACTCCAATGGAGGGTATACATATACTACTCACATATGAAGCAGTAGTGGGGTTAGCATATGACCCCAGAGTCCTTCTGGACTGTTTATTTCCACTTAGGTCCATGATGGAGAAAGGGAGATGATGTGAATTTATTTTATTTATTTTATTATATATAAAAATTTCGAAATAATAATAATAAAATAAGATAAAATAAAGACGACAATAAAAATAAAAATAAACAAAAAAAATTAAAAATATTTTATGAAGATTTTCAAAAAAGTGAGGAGAGAGAAAGTGGTTAGGATATTTTCGAAAAAGATATAATTTTTAAAAAAAAAATTTTAAAGGATGAGATTTGAAAAATTTTGAAATTGAAATCTGAATTTTTATAAAAAAAATTCGAAAATATGGCTTAAAATTAGTTAGAAAAGATTTTTTTTTTAATTTTGAATTTTCTAATGAAAGAGAAAAACACACAAAAGACACAAGACTTAAAAATTTTTAGATCTAATGCTCCTTGTTTTCGAAAATTTTTGAGGGAAAACACCAAGGAACACCAAACTTAAAAATTTTAAGATCAAAACACAAGAAAGACTCAAGAACACCTTGAAGAATCACAAGAACAACAAGAACAAAAGAAAGAACACCAAACTTAAAATTTTTAGAAAACCAAAATAAATCTTTGAAAATTAAAGAAAATTAACAAGAAAACACCAAACTTAAAGTTTGGCACAAGATTCAATCAAAGAAAAATTATTTTTGAAAAAGATTTTAAAAAGAAGATACCCAATTACCAAGAACATAGACCAACGCTCTAGCTAATTGAGCTATATATGTAACGTGTTTTAAAAAGGTATTTTTAATAAATAAAAATAAAATTTTTTGAAAACTAATATTTTGAACTTGCACAAGAAAAACACAAAAAATACACAAAATAGGAAAAACCAAAGATCAAACAAGAAAACTTGACAAGAACAATTTGAAGATCAAGGAAAAATAAAGAACATGCAATTCGAAAGTTGAAAGACAAAGAATAGCATGCAACTAATACTAAACTTAAAACATGACACTAAATTCACAGAAAAAATAAAAATTAATAAAGAAAACTAATATTTTTGAAAAAAAAATTTTTAGAAGGGATAATAAAAGATGCAATTCTAGTAAAAAAGATAAATTTTTCCTAATCTAAGCAACAAGATTCACCGTCAGTTGTTCAAACTCAAACAATCCCCGGCAACGGCGCCAAAAACTTGGTGCACAAAATTGTGTATGCTAATATTAATGGACTATTTCTCACAGCTTCGCACAACTAACCAGCAAGTGCACTGGGTCGTCCAAGTAATACCTTACGTGAGTAAGGGTCGAATCCCACGGAGATTGTTGGTTTGAAGCAAGCTATGGTTATCTTATTATTCTTAGTCAGGATATAATATCAATAATAATTTTTAGTTTTAATTGTAAAAAGTGAAAGGGCATAAAATAAATAATTGTTACTTAATAATAGAGAATATGTTGGGGTTTTGGAGATGCTTTGTCTTCTGAATTCCTGTAACATAATGCTTCCTCACTTTCACAAATGCAAGGCTCCTTCCATGGCAAGCTGTATGTAGGGAGTCACCGTTGTCAATGGCTACTTTACATCCTCTAAGTGAAAATGGTCCAAATGCTCTGTCACAGCACGGCTAATCATCTGTTGGTTCTCGATCATGTCGGAATAAGATCCATTAATCCTTTTGCGTCTGTCACTACGCCCAACACTCGCGAGTTTGAAGTTTGTCACAGTCATCTAATCCCAGAATCCTACTCCGAATACCACAGACAAGGTTTAGACTTTCCGGATGCTCATGAATGCCGCCAACAATCCTAGCTTATACCACGAAGATTCTGATTAAGAATTCTAAGAGATATTCATTCAATCTAATGTAGAATGGAGATGGTTGTCAGGCACACGTTCATGGATTGCGGAAGGTGATGAGTGTCATGGATCATCACCTTCTTCATAGTGAGGCGCGAATGAACATCTTAGATAGGAACAAGCATGTTTGAATGGAAAGCAGAAATAATTGCATTAATTCATCGAGACGCTGCAGAGCTCCTCACCCCCAACAATGGAGTTTAGAGACTCATGCCGTCAAAGAGTATAAAATTCAGATCTAAAAATGTCATGAGATGCAAAATAAATCTCTAAAAGTTGTTTAAATACTAAACTAGTAACCTAGGTTTACAGAAAATGAGTAAACTAGGATGGATAGTGCAAAAATCTACTTCTAGGACCCATTTGGTGTGTGCTGGGGCTGAGACTTAAGCTTCTCACGTGCCTGGGCTGTTTCTGGAGTTGAACGCCAGGTTGTAACCTGTTTCTGGCATTGAACACCAATTTGCAACTTGTTTCTGGCGCTAAACGCCAAACTGTAACATGGAACTGGCATTGAACACCAATTTATGTCGTCTATCTTCACGCAAAGTATAGACTATTATATATTGCTGGAAAGCCCTGGATGTCTACTTTCTAACCCAATCAAGACGCGCCAATTAGACTCCTGTAGCTCCAGAAAATCCATTCCGAGTGGAGGGAGGTCAGAATCCAACAGCATCAGCAGTCCTTTTTCAGCCTAAATCATATTTTTGCTCAGCTCCCTCAATTTTAGCCAGAATATACCTAAAATTACAGAAAAGCACACAAACTCATAGTAATGTCCAGAAATATGAATTTTGCCTAAAAACTAATAACATTTTACTAAAAACTGACTAAAACATACTAAAATCTACATGAAATTACCCCCCAAAAAGCGTATAAAATATCCGCTCATTAGTCACCCCGTAATATAATTGTATAACCCAAATTTTGAATACAGAATTCTTTGCTCAATATGAGTAAGTGTACAAACTGGGTCTTTTCCAACATAGAATTATTTCTCAAATCAACAATCCAACCAAGACAATGACATAACCAGAGTTTCCAGCATCAATTACAGCCTCAATTCAAACTCAGTTTATATTTCCCATTCTACAAGCAATACCAAATCTATCACCATTCACAACCACAACTCAACAAATATTTATTATAACCAGCTAATAATCAGAATTTTCAACATTCTTAAACTACAAGAAATCAAACACTTATTCATCAAATTCAGTCACAAATACAATTCAAACTTATCATTCAGTCATTCCAAACAATTATAAATTATTTGCAAATACCCACTAGACTTCCATGGCATTCGTAATTTAAAATAGTTAATTTCAAAATAAATCCCCCTTTCTAAGTCAGTCGAAACCCACAAAGTTAAAAGTGTCTAAAAATTCTTTTCTCTTGGACCAAACACAACGACAACGAATCCGACCATTTGTAGTACAGTGACAGCCATAGAAGCACCGTATACAATAGTAACTTAACCTAGAGACATTATTGTCGTGTAAAACACAAATCTTATAACAGAACACATATTCACAAGCGGTAAGGGTTTCTAAATAGGGGTACTTACTGTAATAAAGGGAAAACGTGGAAACAGAGCAGTAGTAGAACTGGGTAGCAAGGATATTACGCCAGTTTATCGCCAGTGGTGGCGAGATTCACCGATGGCAATGGTGGTGAGAGCTGCAGCGGTAGAAACAGCGGCAAAGACCACCCCACGACGCCTTCTCTCCTTCTCCGCATGCGTTCTATATCTCTCCCCTCACATTGTTCTCCTTCTTCTCTTCTAGTCAGATCGGCGTCGACGGTGGTGAGGGAAGCATCGATGGCGGCACAACAAGGGATGAATGCACTGTAATGTAACACCCTCACTATCAGAATGTAACGCTTTCGGTTGCGCCACTCTGATAACTTGGATATTACGACAACTCTAAACATATTTAATACTAAAATAGGAGCCTGTTTAATTATTTAAAACTGCATAACCTTTCTAAAAACACTTTTTCGTTGAAGACATAAACATACATGGACATACAAACCAGATACAATACCTTAAGATATATATATACATACCACTAGCTTACAAACATACATGTCACAATTTTCTATCCCTCTTACAATTTTCTATACCTTAATATGCACACCCAAATAATGTCACATAAATGCAAATGATGAATGTCTGTCCTACTGGCTGTGATATCACATTGTCGGTTCAATTGCCAACCCGACACATTCCCATGGGAATGTTGCCTTCGGTCTCGTATAAATGGGAACCCTCTGGGATACCGTGTGATGAATCTATATTTTACGATAATTTTTTGATTGAATTTAGTGGATTTCATCACATAAACTTGCACTTATTCCCTTAAATAGCATGCTTTTGTGTTTTCCTCCTAAATTGTGCTTAATTATGAAAACATGCTCTTTTGTGCCTAAATTAGCCCATTTTATTCCATTTACCTTCCATTCGATACCTTGATGTTGTTTGTGAGCGATTTCAAAATTATAAGGTAGGGATGGCTTGGTGAAAATGGAAGAGGAGCACGCAAAGAGGAAAATTCACGAAGAAATGAGCATTTGGAGCTTTTTTACAAGTGTGCGTGATGAGCGGATAATTTATACACTTTTTGGCATTGTTTTTAGTATGTTTTTAGTATGATCTAGTTAGTTTTTAGTATATTTTTATTAGTTTTTAGTTAAAATTCACTTTTCTGGACTTTACTATGAGTTTGTGTGTTTTTCTGTGATTTCAGGTATTTTCTGGCTGAAATTGAGGGTCCTGAGCAAAAATCTGATTCAGAGACTGAAAAGGGCTGCAGATGCTGTTGGATTCTGACCTCCTTGCACTCGAAGTGGATTTTCTGGAGCTACAAAAGCCCAATTGGCGCGCTCTCAACGGCGTTGGAAAGTAGACATCCTGGGCTTTCCAGCAATATATGATAGTTCATACTTTGCCCAAGATTTGATGGCCCAAACCGGCGTGGCAAACCAGCCTCAGAAATTCCAGCGTTTAACGCTGGAACTGGCATAAAACTTGGAGTTAAACGCCCAAACTGGCATGAAAGCTGGCGTTTAACTCCAGAAAAGGTCTCTACACGAAAATGCTTCATTGTTCAGCCCAAGCACACACCAAGTGGGCCCGGAAGTAGATTTTTCTGTCATTTACTCATTTCTGTAATACCTTAAGTTACTAGTTCACTATTAATAGGATCTTTTGACATTGTAACTGTACCTCATGACACTTTACACGTTTTCTTTGTGTACCTTCCACAGCATGAGTCTCTAAACCCCATGGTTGGGGGTGAGGAGCTCTGCTGTGTCTTGATGGATTAATGCAATTACTGCTGTTTCTTATTCAATCATGCTTGCTTCCATTCTAAGATATCACTTGTTCTTAACCCGGATGAATGTGATGATCCGTGACACTCATCATATTCTCAACTATGAATGTGTGCCTGACAACCACCTCCGTTCTACCTTAGATTGAGTAGATATCTCTTGGATTCCTTAACCAGAATCTTCGTGGTATAAGCTAGAACTGATGGCGGCATTCAAGAGAATCCGGAAGGTCTAAACCTTGTCTGTGGTATTCTGAGTAGGATTCAATGATTGAATGACTGTGACGTGCTTCAAACTCCTAGCAGGCGGGGCGTTAGTGACAGACGCAAAAGAATCGATGGATTCTATTCCGGCCTGATCGAGAACCGACAGCTGATTAGCCATGCTGTGACAGAGCATAGGAACATTTTCACTGAGAGGATGGGAGGTAGCCACTGACAACGGTGAAACCCTACATACAGCTTGCCATGGAAGGAGCCTTGCGTGTTTGATGAAGAAGACAGTAGGAAAGCAGAGATTCAGAAGATGGAGCATCTCCAAAACCCCAACCTATTCTCCATTACTGCAATACAAGTAACCATTTCATGTTCTTTTGCTTTTTACAATCAATCCTGATAATTTCTGATATCCTAACTAAGATTTACAAGATAACCATAGCTTGCTTCAAGCCGACAATCTCCGTGGGATCGACCCTTGCTCACGCAAGGTATTACTTGGACGACCCAGTGCACTTGCTGGTTAGTTGTGCGGGATTGCAAAAGTGTGATTGCAATTTCGTGCACCAAGTTTTTGGCGCCGTTGCCGGGGATTGTTCGAGTTTGGACAACTGACGGCTTATCTTGTTGCTTAGATTAGGACTGTTTTATTTTTGTTGGTTTAGAGTTTTTTAGTTGAGTCTAGTTTCATATTTTAAGTTTGGTGTCAATTGCATGCTTTTGTTTTTCTTTTAATTTTCGATTTTGCATATTCTTAGTCCTTTTTTGATTCATAAAAATTCTAAGTTTGGTGTCCTCTTTGTGTTTTTCTTTTAAAATTTTCGAAAATTAGTGTTTGATTTTCTAAAAATTTTAAGTTTGGTGTCTTTTTGTTGTTTTTCTCTTTCCTCTTTTCAAAAATCAAATCTTTTTCAAAAAAAAAAAATTTTTTTTTCAATCATATCTTTTTAATTGCTGTTTTCAAAATCTTTTTAATTAACTAATTGATTCAGTTCTCAATTTGCTTTGATCTTATTTTATTTTTAATTTTCGAATTTTTATTTTAGTTTTCTTTTGTTTTATTTTAATTTATTTTATTTTATTTTCGGTTTATTCAAAAAAAAAAACAAAATTTATCTCTTTGCAATCATTATCATTTCCCTTTTGTCCATGATGGACTTAAGTGGGATTAATCAGTCCAAAAGGACTCTGGGGTCATATGCTAACCCCATTACAGCTGCATATGGGAGTAGCATCTGCACACTTCCCATCAAAGCAAGCAGCTTTGAGCTAAATCCTCAACTTATTATCATAGTGCAGCAGAATTGTCAGTATTCCGGTCTTCCACAGGAAGAACCTACTGAGTTTCTGGCACAGTTCTTACAAATTGCTGACATAGTACATGATAAAGAGGTGGATCAGGATGTCTACAGACTATTACTGTTTCCATTTGCTGTAAAAGATCAAGCTAAAAGGTGGTTGAATAACCAACCTACAGCAAGCATAAAGACATGGAAACAGTTATCAGACAAATTCCTGAATCATTTTTACCCTCCAAAGAGGATGACACAGCTAAGGCTGGACATCCAAGGCTTTAAACAAAAGGATAATGAATCCCTTTATAATGCCTGGGAGAGGTATAGAGGCATGCTTAGAAAATGCCCCTCTGAAATGTTTTCAAAATGGGTGCAGTTAGACATCTTCTACTATGGGCTTACAGAAAAAGCTCAGATGTCTTTAGACCACTCAGCTGGTGGATCTATACACATGAGGAAGACAATTGAAGAAGCTCAAGAGCTTATAGACACTGTTGCTAGAAACCAATATTTGTACTCTAGCAATGAGTTCTCTCCAGAAGAGGAAGTCATGGCAGTAGTCACTGACTCTAATCCTCAAGAACAGATAATTGAGCTTAATCAACAATTACTCCTGATGACAGAACAGTTAGCAGAATTTAAGGAGATGCTCTATGAAACTAAAGTTGCTAACAAGAGCATAGAACTACAGTTGAATCAGGCAAAACAGCAAATATCTAAACAGATAACAGAGGAGTGTCAAGCAGTTCAACTAAGGAGTGGGAAGACACTGAATGCCACTGCTCAGAATAAAAAGCCAAACAGGGAACAATTGACAGAGGATAACCAAACCACTGTTCAAATCCCTCTGAGGACAGTAAGAGCCCAGAGAGGAATGTTATTGGCGTTCAAACGCCAGAAAGGGAAGGAAAGTTGGCGTTAAACGCCCATTCCTTGCCCAGTTCTGGCGTTCAAACGCCAGAAAAGGGAGAGAAGTTGGCGTTTAACGCCCAAACTTCACCCACTCCTGGCGTTCAAACGCCAAGGGAAGATCAGACACCTGAGAGTGCTGACAGTAATCCCTCTAAAAAGGCTTCTTCAACCACTTCTGTAAGGAATAAACCTGCAGCATCTAAGGTTGAAGAATATCAAGCCAAGATGCCTTATCCTCAGAAACTCCGCAAAGCGGAACAGGATAAGCAATTTGCCCGCTTTGCAGACTATTTAAGGACTCTTGAAATAAAGATTCTGTTTGCAGAGGCACTTGAGCAAATACCTTCCTATGCTAAGTTCATGAAGGAAATCTTAAGTCATAAGAAGGATTGGAGAGAAACTGAAAAAGTGTTTCTCACTGAAGAATGCAGTGCAGTCATTCTGAAAAGCTTACCAGAAAAGCTTCAAGATCCTGGAAGCTTTTTGATACCATGCACATTAGAAGGCACTTGCACCAAGACAGCTCTATGTGATCTTGGAGCAAGCATCAATCTAATGCCTGCATCCACTATCAGAAAGCTTGGGTTGACTGGAGAAGTCAAACCAACCAGGATATGCCTCCAACTTGCTGATGGCTCCATTAAACATCCATCAGGCATAATAGAGGATATGATTGTCAAGGTTGGGCCATTTGCCTTTCCAACTGACTTTGTGGTGCTGGAAATGGAGGAGCACAAGAGTGCAACTCTCATTCTAGGAAGACCATTCCTAGCAACTGGACGAACTCTCATTGATGTACAAAAAGGGGAAGTAACCTTGAGAGTCAATGAGGATGAGTTCAAGTTAAATGCTGTAAAAGCTATGCAGCATCCAGACACACCAAATGACTGCATGGGCGCTGACATCATTGACTCTCTGGTAGAAGAGATCAATATGGCTGAAAGCTAGAATCAGAGCTTGAAGACATCTTCAAGGATGCTCAAACTGATCAAGAAGAACCAGAGGAGGCAAAGAAATTTTCGAAAATTCCTCAGGAAGAGGATAAGCCTCCTAAGCCTGAACTCAAACCACTACCACCATCCCTGAAATATGTATTTCTGGGAGAGGGTGACACTTTTCCAGTGATCATAAGCTCTGCTTTAAATTCACAGGAAGAGGAAGCACTGATTCAAGTGCTAAGGACACACAAGACAGCTCTTGGGTGGTCCATAAGTGATCTTAAGGGCATTAGCCCAGCTAGATGCATGCTCAAGATCCTATTGGAGGATAATGCCAAACCTGTGGTCCAACCACAGAGGAGGCTAAATCCAGCCATGAAGGAGGTGGTGCAGAAAGAGGTCACTAAATTATTAGAGGCTGGGATTATTTATCCTATTTCTGATAGCCCCTGGGTGAGCCCTGTCCAAGTTGTTCCCAAAAAGGGAGGCATGACAGTGGTTCATAATGAAAAAAATGAACTGGTTCCTACAAGGACAGTCACAGGGTGGCGCATGTGTATTGATTACAGAAGGCTCAACACAGCCACCAGAAAGGATCATTTTCCTTTACCATTCATAGACCAAATGCTAGAAAGACTAGCTGGTCATGATTACTATTGCTTTTTGGATGGCTATTCAGGCTACAACCAAATTGCAGTAGATCCTCAGGACCAAGAGAAAACAGCATTTACTTGCCCTTCTGGCGTATTTGCCTACAGAAGGATGCCTTTTGGTCTGTGCAATGCACCTGCAACCTTTCAGAGGTGCATGCTCTCTATCTTCTCAGATATGGTAGAGAAATTTCTGGAAGTCTTCATGGATGACTTCTCAGTATATGGAGACTCATTCAGCTCCTGTCTTAACCACCTAGCACTTGTCCTGAAAAGATGCCAAGAGACTAACCTGGTTTAAAACTGGGAGAAATGTCACTTTATGGTGACTGAAGGAATTGTCCTTGGGCACAAAATTTCAAGCAAGGGAATAGAGGTGGATAAGGCAAAGGTAGAGGTAATTGAAAAATTACCAATACCTGCCAATGTTAAGGCAATCAGAAGCTTTCTGGGGCATGCAGGATTCTACAGAAGGTTTATAAAGGATTTTTCGAAAATTGCAAAACCTTTGAGTAACCTGTTAGCTGCTGACACACCATTTGTATTTGACACACAGTGTCTGCAGGCATTTGAGACCCTGAAAGCTAAGTTGGTCACAGCACCAGTTATCTCTGCACCAGATTAGACATTGCCATTTGAACTAATGTGTGATGCCAGTGACCATGCCATTGGTGCAGTGTTGGGACAGAGGCATAACAAGCTTCTGCACGTCATTTACTATGCCAGCCGTGTTCTAAATGACGCACAGAAGAACTACACAACCACAGAAAAAGAGTTACTTGCAGTGGTCTATGCCATTGACAAGTTTAGATTCTATCTAGTGGGATCCAAAGTAGTTGTGTACACTGACCATGCTGCTCTTAAATACTTACTCACAAAGCAGGATTCAAAACCCAGGCTTATAAGATGGGTGTTGCTTCTGCAAGAGTTTGATATAGAAATAAGAGATAGAAAAGGGACAGAGAACCAAGTAGCTGATCATCTATCCCGAATAGAACCAGTAGCTGGGGCGTCCCTCCCTTCTACTGAGATTTCTGAGACTTTCCCAGATGAGCAACTCTTTGCCATTCAGGAAGCTCCATGGTTTGCAGATATTGTAAATTATAAAGCTGTGAGGTTCATACCCAAGGAGTACAGCTACGTGCAGAGAAAGAAATTAATTTCAGATGCCAAGTACTACCTCTAGGATGAACCATATCTCTTTAAGAGATGTGCTGACGGAGTGATCCGCAGATGTGTACCCAGAGAAGAAGCACAAAGGATCCTATGGCACTGCCATGGATCACAGTATGGAGGACATTTTGGAAGTGAGCGAACAGCCACTAAAGTCCTCCAATGTGGCTTCTACTGGCCTACTCTCTATAAAGATTCCCGAGAGTTTGTGCGTAACTGTGACAGTTGCCAAAGAGCTGGCAACCTGCCTCATGGATATGCCATGCCTCAACAAGGAATATTAGAGATAGAATTATTTGATGTATGGGAAATTGACTTCATGGGTCCATTCCCACCATCATACTCAAACACTTACATTCTGGTGGCAGTGGACTACGTATCCAAGTGGGTAGAAGCAATTGCTACACCCACTAATGATACCAAGACCGTGCTAAATTCCTCCAGAACACATCTTCAGCAGGTTTGGTGTTCCCAGAGTACTAATCAGTGATGGGGGCACTCATTTCTGCAATAAACAACTATACTCTGCTATGGTTAGATATGGAATCAGCCATAAAGTGGCAACTCCGTATCATCCATAGACAAATGGGCAAGCTGAAGTCTCTAACAAAGAGCTAAAAAGAATCCTAGAACGGACTGTAATAGCCCGAAGAAAGGATTGGGCAAAGAGCTTGGATGATGCTCTGTGGGCATACAGAACAGCATTCAAGACTCCTATAGGAACCTCTCCATACCAATTGGTGTATGGGAAGGCCTGTCATCTGCCCGTGGAACTGGAACATAAAGCCTACTGGGCAACCAGGTTCCTAAACATGGACGCACAGTTAGCTGGTGAAAAGAGATTGCTCCAGCTAAATGAGCTAGGGGAGTTCAGACTCAATGCCTTTGAAAATGCAAAAATTTATAAGGAAAAGGCAAAGAAATGGCATGACAAGAAGTTGTCAACCAGAGTCTTTGAGCCAGGACAAAAAGTTCTGCTCTTCAACTCTAGGCTCAAATTGTTTCCAGGAAAACTCAAATCCCGGTGGAGGGGTCCGTATGTGATTACAGGAGTTTCACCATATGGATATGTTGAGCTTCAGGATATTGATTCTGACAAAAAGTTCATTGTTAATGGACAGAGAATCAAGCATTATCTTGAAGGCAATTTTGAGCAGGAATGCTCAAAACTGAGACTTGAGTGATTCTCAGTGAAGGTCCAGCTAAAGACAGTAAAGAAGCGCTTGCTGGGAGGCAACCCAGTCATTAGGGGGTTATATGAATTGTTCTTACAGAGGCTAGTATCAAAAATGAAGGAATTCACAGAGTTACAGAAGGACTCAGCTCAAAAAGCAGAGAAAATGAGCTTACTGGCGAAAAAAAAACGCCAGTAAGGGGCATTTTGGGCGTTAAACGCCAGAATGGGTACCATTCTGGGCGTTTAACGCCAGGAATGGTGCCATTCTGGGCGTTAAACGCCAGAATGGGCACCATTCTGGGCGTTTAACGCCAGGTGTGCAGCATCCTGGGCGTTTGGAAAAACGCCCCAGTGACAAAGGAATTCTGGCGTTTAACGCCAGCCAGGGCACCTGGCTGGGCGTTTAACGCCAGAAAGGTGGGGGGGACCACAATTTCGTTTTCAACTCAAATTTTTTCAAACTTTCCTTTTCTCACCCATACTTTTCTAAAAATCACACTTCAACCTTTCATCATTCACTTTCAATCTTCACAAATCAAACCATTCTTCAAATCTATCTCAAATTAATCCCAAATCTCTTCAAAAACTCACCCCTTTTCTCAAATCCTTTCCATATCTTCTCAAATTTTCTTTCAAATTCTTATTTTTTTTCGAAATCTCTTCTCCCCCTCCCTTATAAATACACGTTTGTTCCCCCTCATTCCACCACACCTTTCGAATTTCCTCTTCCCCTCTCTCTCTTCTCTTCTTTCTTTTGCTTGAGGACAAGCAAACCTCTAAGTTTGGTGTGCTTTTCCGTAATCACTAAGCCAAGATTCATCAAGATCATGGCTCCTAAGGGAAAACAAACCAATTTAAGAGGAAGGAAAGAGAATAATCCAAAGAATCTTTGGAATCAAGAGAAGTTCTTAACCAAAGAACATGAAGACCATTATCACAAGATAATGGGTCTGAGGTCAGTGATCCCGGAAGTGAAGTTTGATCTAAAAGAAGATGAATATCCGGGGATCCAAGAGCAAATTCGAAACAGAGGATGGGAAGTTCTAACCAATCCTGAGATAAAGGTTGGAAGGAACATGGTTCAGGAATTCTGCTCAAATCTGTGGCTAACAGATAAGCAGAGATGACTGGAATGCTTACCATACCTACAGAACCATGGTCAGAGGGAAAGTTATGTACTTCCATCTGGACAAAATAAGAGAAATCTTCAAGTTACCTCAACTGCAAGATGATCCTGACTCCTTCAATAGGAGGATGGTGAGAGCAGATAAAGGGTTAGATCAAGTTCTAGAGGACATATGCCTCCCTGGGACTAAATGGATAACCAATTCTAAAGGTGCCCCAAACCAACTCAAGAGGGGAGACATCAAACCAATTGCAAGAGGTTGGCTAGACTTTATGGGCGTTCCATATTGCCCACTAGCAACCGTTCTGAGTCACCATCAAGAGAGCAGTGATGATTCATTGCATTATGCTTGGAAAAGAAGTGGAGGTCCATCATGTGATTGCTTGTGAGATCTACACAATTGCAAATAAGAATTCCACTGAAGCCAAACTGGCTTACCCAAGCTTGATCTCCTTGCTCTGTAAAGAGGCTGGGGTGAAGATGGGAGTAGATGAGTTCATACCCATTGAACACCCAATCACCAAGAAGTCAATGGAAGGACAAATGCAAGACAACTCTATCAAAAGGACGGGCGCAGGAGTTCCTCCCTGAATTCCCTGAAATTGGCTACTGGGCCAGCCTATCATCTATCACCAAGTTGCAAGAAACTATGAGCAACTGAAGGAAGAACGCAGAATCAGAACTGCATGCTCTGCAAATTGCTGAAGGACAAGAGAAGCAGGGCGTGAACTCCAAGAGATGAAACGCCAAAAGCTCTCTCAAGCTGAGTGAGCATCACTTCTCAAAATCAAGGTTGTTGAGTCCTAACTCTGTGAAAACCTCTCATTAGGAGTCTATTTTTGCGTTTTTTCTTGTTTCCTATTCCTATTTTTATTTTTATTTTTTTTTTGTCATTATATCTATATTTGAGTCTTGTTCTTAATTCATAGTTAATAAAATTTATGCCTTAAAGTTATGAATATCCTATGAATCCATCACCTCTCTTAAATGAAAAATGCTTTAATCACAAAAGAACAAGAAGTACAGGATTTCGAAATTTATCCTTGAAACTAGTTGAATTAGTTTGATGTGGTGACAATACTTTTGCTTTCTGAATGAATGCTTGAACAGTGCATATGTCTTTTGATTTTGTTGTTTTAAGAATGTTAAAATTGTTGGCTCTTGAAAGAATGATGGAAAAGGAGAACTGTTATTGAGGATCTGAAAATCATTAAAGTGATTCCTGAAGCAAGAAAAAGCAGTGAAAAAAATAATAATAATAAAAGTTGTGAACCAAGGCAAAAGGAGTGTGCTTAAGACCCTGGACACCTCTAATTGGGGACTCTAGCAAAGCTGAGTCACAATCTAAAAAGGTTCACCCAAATGTGTCTGTGGCATGTATGTATCGGTGGTAATACTGGAAGACAGAGTGCTTGGGCCACAGCCAAGACTCATACACTAGCTATGTTCAAGAATCAATACTTAACTAGGAGAATCAATAACACTATCTGAGTTCTGAGTTCTTATAGATGCCAATCATTCTGAACTTCAAGGGATAGAGTGAGATGCCAAAACTGTCGGAGGCAAAAAGCTACTAGTCCCGCTCATCTAATTGGAGCTATGTTTCCTTGATATTTTGGAGTCTATAGTATATTCTCTTCTTTTTATCCTATTTGATTTCAGTTGCTTGGGGACAAGCAACAATTTAAGTTTGGTGTTGTGATGAGCGATAATTTATACACTTTTTGGCATTATTTTTAGTATGTTTTTTTTTTTATGATCTAGTTAGTTTTTAGTATATTTTTATTAGTTTTTTAGTTAAAATTCCTTTTCTGGACTTTACTATGAGTTTGTGTGTTTTTCTGTGATTTCAGGTATTTTCTGGCTGAATTGAGGGTTCTGAGCAAAAATCTGATTCAGAGACTGAAAAGGGCTGCAGATGCTGTTGGATTGACCTCTTGCACTCGAAGTGGATTTTCTGGAGCTACAGAAGCCCAATTGGCGCGCTCTCAACGGAGTTGGAAAGTAGACATCCTGGGCTTTCCAGCAATATATGATAGTCCATACTTTGCCTAAGATTTGATGGCCCAAACCGGCGTCGCAAACCAGCCTCAGAAATTCCAGCGTTTAACGCTGGAACTGGCATAAAACTTGGAGTTAAACGCCCAAACTGGCATGAAAGCTGGCGTTTAACTCCAGAAAAGGTCTCTACACGAAAATGCTTCATTGTT